>NW_027115723.1:797172-804126 GCF_000696795.3 Halyomorpha halys | reverse complement strand
ATATAATTACTATTTATGAGCAATGTTGGTAAATAATCTATATTAGAATAGTCTATATTAATTGAATCAATAGTAGTAAAAGTCGCTAATGGAATGTCATTAAAAGGTTTTTTCACTTGGATTTCCAATCTCCTATTAGTAGTCCTGATGAAGGATAGAAATTCTGACCGAAACGTTGACACTATTAAATAAGTTTTTCAAGTTATTTGTGTGCTTTTCTGACCGGACCCCCGACCATCTTCTCTTCATATATATTATCCACGATCAACTATCTTTTCATCATTTAATTACTATTACATATGCAGGGTAAGTACATCAGTTATTGACATGTACTAGTTATGGACAGGTCGTTCTTTGTTTTTAAATATTAAGAGTTTGGTGTTAAAACCATTTTCAAAATTGGTGCTAGTTATAAGCTGAGGTTTTACCAAACTGTTAGGGTTTAAGCATAAAGATTGACCTGTCAATAACTGGTGCACTTAACCTAAATTTTTTATCTAATTTAATATTATAAATTTGTTTTTCGATTTAAAGACTACAAAGTTACTCAATTATGATTTGTCATTTTTTTTTATCATGTATAAATTATTTTTTTCTTTTATTTGATTCTCTAAGACTCTTAAGTCCTATACCATTTTTCTAGTATTATTGTGAAGAGTTGCGTCCTAAATAAGTAAGTAAAGAAAATATTATTATTAAAAACAAGAATAATTTGGTAGACCGAGTGCTTCTATCCATCGGACTATATGAAATATACATTAAAAATAATATATATATAATCTGTGGCGCTACGACCTATGAAGGGTCAGGGGTTCAGTACTTTGTAAGGAAGTACTGTTTCTAGACCAACGGTTGTGCAAGGAGGTAATTAAGTCAGAATCACGCTCGACCGCCATATTTTTACCCAGTCAAGGGTACCCAATTTAAGAGAACCCATTCGAACCAGAATCCTTGGAGTTAGTAGCATCGTGCCTTACCAAGGTGCCACTGCGCTCCCACGAAATATGCATAGATTTGCAAAGTTATCGAACACCAATATGATACATTCTATGAACAAAAAAGGCAATATTGGAATATTCATGCTTTGGTGGGCTAGACGACTTTTGGTCTCATAGCCCCAATTCAAAAGAACATTTTCCGATATCCAGATTTTTCAAGTTTAAAAAAAAAATAAAAGCACTAAAATTTATGTTAATAAAATTTTTAATAATTAATAATTACAACTGTATAAGTTATTGTGGTGAGAGAATCGTATAGATAGAAATTTTATGTTTCTATTCCTAAGAAAAAAACTCATTTAAACACTTGCTTGCAAAAAAATGAATGACTTGTTTGAGAAAGAATTTTTTTAAAAGGGGCGTTCCAAAATAGAACAATATGAATAAATGTCAATGTTAGTTGCCAAGAGTTATGCCCCTTCAACAAAAGCTGAAGGATTGACGAATCTCTGATGAGATTTCATTTCTGAGGCGGGGCCAAAATATCTTTACATTGAAAAACAAGATTTCACTGAACAATAATATCCCAATACTTATTTTATCTTTTAAAAAAGAGTTTATATCAATTAAAGTATATTAAACATCTAAAATAAAGTGAAACATATTATTTATGTCAGTTAATCCGAAATCAAATATATTATGGGAAAAGGAAAACTTTAGTAATAAAAATAAAAAAGTAATAATTACTATAACTGAAATAAACCTTCTAAATTTCTTCCTATTTTATATGGGTGAATTCCAAATAAATTATAAACCAATGATTTTAATGGGTTTTTTTTTTAAACCTATGTTAATAAAAACGAAAATATCACTTTATTCGGTTCAGAAATATTGAAGCTATTAATTTCTATCCTATTCAATGGTTAAACATCTTTTTACTATCTTCTTCACTGTTTATTTAGAAAACCATAAACAGTTCAGAACCTATGATTTATCACATAAAAATATATAAATAGAAAATTATATTACTTTTACCGTCAGATTCAAAATACTTTAAAATTAATTTAGGGTCATGTTTTAGTAGATTGAAAAAATATATAAACAAGATAATGAAATTTTTGCTAACCAATACTGAAATATATAAAGACAATATTATTTCATTATTTCTAACGAATTATATCATAACAACTATGGGAAGTCGGATGTTGCCCGAGAAAATATTTTTAAAACGGAAAAACTGCAATCGCGCTTAAGTGCTTAATAGACTGACAATTTTTGTTTAAGAGACATGGTTTTGACAGAAGGATTTTCCTTAAATATTAATGATTTTTAAGAACAACTGAATAGATCTGAGCTTGCTTACTATGAAAAATTATCACATAACGCAGCCATCTAGTACGTATATATGTTTATGCATATGTATGTAAAAAATGTATAAATAAATTGGTTGATTAATTGTATTAAGTAAAATTTGTTGATAACTACGAATAAACTCTTTAAAAAGTCTAATTTTAAATATCTCTATGAACTTCCTCGTAACTTGTGAATATGTAACAAAACCAAAAGTTCATTAATAGAACTTTAAAATAAAAAAATAAAATAATAATAGGAGAATATTATTCCCTTTCTTCGACAAAAACCTTTCCTAAAAACGTTTCGCATAAAATATTAATTTTGTTGGTTTAATTATCCAAAATTATCACGCGAAAAATTAGATGATTTTTAATAAAAAATACAAACAATTAATTTTTAAAAATACTTGATTGTGAATATTTAGAGTTTTACCTCAAAACTGTAATCACTTAGATTGAGATTACTTCTGTTAATTACAGAAAATTAAAATTAAATATATTTAATTTTTTTTTTTTCTTTTCAAATTATTTTCGATACAAGATATGTAATCTTTTTTTTCTCTTTTTTTTTTTTTTTTTTTTTAGAAAAAGCAAAAATGAAAATATCAAAGACTAGACTACTTACCATGGCTGACGGCTGGCTGTGACTGGACGGTGCACTCCCCCACCTTGTGCAGGTATATTTAGTGAGGAGATAACGGGGGGTGGCAGCCCTGCATCCTTGGCCCCATGGTCCAAATAACTATCCTGGACACTGAGGTCCCTCTCCCAAATGGGTCATAATTTTTTGGAAACGTAACATGAGTAAGCGAACGACAAGTGTTTTGTCCTAAGAGACAGGATTAGTTCTGATAATATTTGAGTTGACATGTCTGAATCCATGATTCCAAATGGCTCCCTTATCTACGTCTTAATCTTTGGAATGGAAGGTTAGTAAGTCTTCAAGAAAAAAAAAAGCATATGATTTTCCATATCTGACTGGTAAATGGTAAATTCCTTAAATGTTATTGATGAGTCTTATCCCACTGCGCTTATAAATGGTAGAAAAATGAAATGTTACTCGTAAAAGTCGGCCATAGAGGCTAAAGCAAGCTTCAATACTCTAGCGGCTTTCAATAACGTTTTTGTCTTAGAACTAACATCAGATAAATAATAATTAGATAGATGCTTCCTGTAAAGATGGCTACACGCGATCAATCATGCTTAATAAAAACTGTACCTAATTTGATACTGATCATACGAATCAAAACGAATAAAAACGTTTCAAGCCAAGAGTGCTCTCGGTGGGGTTCCCAACATCTGATCACTGCTATCAAAGACAATGGATATTTGCAATGGCAGTACTTCCACTTAGCTTACGAGTGCGAAGGACTTACATAGTTTACATTGAAAGGAAGTGTGAACACCTTGAATGTTTCACTCTGGCATCAGGAGAGGTACGGTCAATTATTTTTATGGTTACTATCGTGTTACAATGTGTCTTTCATTGCACTTCACATTGGTACATAAATACTTAGTTTAAATTAGAAGAGGCAAAAGAGTGTCAATAAGTACATTTTGGCCCAAAAATATTTTTCCGACCGTGAATTCACTGGTCAAATTAGATACTGATACATTCTGATGCCAGTATTTCCTAGCTTCCTTTCTGTTCCGAGTAATTAGTACTCAGCGCTCCTCCTATATCCTAGGAAACCTGCAATTCAAGTTCTCAGCCCAATCCCGTACTACCCGGTCCCGTTTATCTGACATCTACCCTTCACCTCACCGAACTGCTGCGTTTGATAAATCATTTTTTACACGAACTGCCTTTCACTGGAACTCCATTTCCTCTAACACATGTCATGACATTGGTACATGACCAACCCTTTTCTCATTTAAAACCCTTCTATTTAATTTTACTTTTACTTACGTGTACTCCAAAAGAGTCCTTAGAATGTAGATGTTCTATAGTAAAAGGAGTAAGTACATTGTTTATAAACACGCCATTAAATTTTTGTAGGGGTTTTGAAAAAAAAAAATTACTTTTACCTTACCAATCTAATCCAATATTATAATAGTACAGATAATTTGTAACTAACTTTTTGGTTGGTTTTTTATGTATTTAGTCAGTTTTTAATTTTTTTCCCAGCTTCTAAAATTATTTATATGTAATTTTAATACTAGTTTTAATTAGAGGCGACCACATTGGTTTAGGCCAATATATGTTATTGTAATATTACAATTACCTTATAATTGTTCTAAAGGAACCTAGTCCCAGAATAATAAACTATTTTTCATTCCATTTCATTATCTGGGAAAACAATCTGTTGTCGACTTATTGACATTTCAGATGAAATTATCTTAAAACTACCTGACAGAATTTGAGACTCCAGATATGTTTCCTTGGTAATTGACGAAAACACAGATATTTCAGACTCAATTCAGCTTGTAGTGTTACTTCCTGGAGTAAATTAATAATTTCAAGTTACTTAAGAAATTTTATATTTGGTAAGATGAAAAAATACAAGTGAAGATATTTTCAGGGTTGCTGAAAACTGTTTATGTGAAAAAACTTGGATTTGGAAATACTTTATGGATTGTCAATTCATGGAGCACCTGCTATGCCGTCAAGCCATAGACGATTTTTAGAGTGATTTAACGATTTACGAGAAGAAATTGACTGGTATATGAATGACAAGCAAAGTACCAGAATTTTAATGAATGTTGTTGAAAAAGTCAATCAATGAAATATTTCACTGCAATTCAAAAATAACCTTATAATCGATACATATAATCACATCAAAACTGTTGTTATTTGAATCGTAAATTGCAATTCAAATGTAATAACGCTCGCCACTTCCCACAGATGAAAGAATTAAAGTAGAATTAAATCGAGGCTCCCAGAATAATTCCAAATGGAACTAGTCGACTTTCAGTGCAATATTGAATTTAAAAAAATGTTTGAAACATCAAAATCGAAAATAGATTTATTTAACGCTTACGTCACAAAGAGTTTTTTCCCATTTTTTTCGAAAATGAAAGTGATCAAACACAAAACACGCTCAAATTTTATCGATGCTGTTCTGCAGCACCAATTACGATATGCAAATGCTCTAAGTTCGATTTGCGAAAACTAATTGGAAGAATAGAGAAACAAATGTCGCACCAGTAAAATAAATATTTTTGATGATTTCATTTATATTTATATATTTTTAATATTCCATTTTTATCGTTAGATATTTTTTTACAACGTGCCTTTAGGGTTATTGTTATTATATTATCTATGTTTACATGTAAGAATAATTTTAAAAAAATCAAGATCTATACCGTAACAAACCATGATGATTCAGAGGTTCAGTACTTGGTAAGGCAGTACTGTTACTAGATGAACGGTTGTGCAAGAAGGTGATTTGGTTAGAATCACGCTCGACCGCCAGATTTTTACGCAATTAAAGAGGCTGGGTGAACCCCAGGAGGGCTCCAGAACCCACAGGAGTTGACTCACGGCTACATTGTAACAGAAAATAATTTTCTGCCCAGCTGGATTCTAACTCGGGTCCTTGGAGTTCGTAGCCACGCGCCTTACTCCGGGGAGACCCGCGCTCCCGTAAGTATAATATTAAACACAATAATAAGTCATTATATTTCGCTTTTTCACTCCAAATAAATGTCTACATTGGGTCTAAATCTGATATGGGGATGTATAATTTTATATGTGCCCGCGGATTTATGAAGCATTGCCAGAGTGGCCCGCATGATCAATTGAAATGGCTATCAAAGTATAGATACTTAATACTTATACAACACAATTATAATACTTTCACAATTCACTACATAATACACAGTATATTACATAATACACAATATAATACTTTCAATACCGATAATTGACTTCACATCATTGATGTCCCAAAATAGAGCAAAATATTGTCAATCAATGCCAGATATTAGCAGAAGAGAGTATCGTATTGAATGAAAAGTATCGACAATAATATAAGTGTCAGGTCGATAGTATCGATCCTACAGAGTATGTGAAGTATCGAAACATTCCTTGTCTCATTCTTTCAGTATGTTTTACAGTGTTTAAGCCAGTTGTCCACCACGAGTGAAACTGAGTTAAATTACCTTAGCTGCGCATATTTTTACATGTGAGTTTTCTCACTAAGAACTACTTAACTCTAAGCGAGTTGTGTCGACCAAAATATAAACTGCGTTACCTTAGTTCTAAGAGCTTAACTCGTATAACTGCCTCTGTTTTTGGGATTAGTTTGTCCACTGTCAATCACCAAAGCTAAGCTAAGGTAACTAAGTGATCTATGACCAATTGGTTTAGCTATGCCCATCGGTCCGGCCCTAGGCTAGGGATGGGATATCGATATCGATATTATCGAAATATCGATATTTTGTCTCCGATATCCGATATTTTGATATCGATATCGAGTAACCGATAATATCGGAATATCGATATTCTCCTTCGATAATATCGAAATATAGGTTTCTAAAAAAAAATAAAAAAAACGTCGCACCATAATATAATTGATAATATACAGTCCAATGTAATATATCTATAATTCATATATTCAGGAGGAAATATTCGTACCAAAATATAATATGGCAAAGATGTTCCGATGTTATTTAATCCAAATATCGATATTTTGTTAAAGAAAATATTCAAGCTTAATAAT
>NW_027115723.1:767060-794357 GCF_000696795.3 Halyomorpha halys | reverse complement strand
AAAATAATATCGGAATATTGTTGCTAATATTCCATATCAATATTACAACAGTGTAAAATATCGAAATAAATACGTAATATCAAAATAAAATATCGATATTCCTATTTTAAAATCTCTATATGTTATTTTAGTAATTTTCAACAAAATATCGATATTTCGATAAAATAATATTGGAATATTGATGTTCATATTCCCTATATTATATAGGGATTATAACAATAGGAAATATCGAAATAAGTATGTACTTCTCAAAATAAAATATCGATAATCTATTTTCAAATTTTCTTCAATAAAACAATTATATTTTATTTTATATTTGTTATATTTATGATATGGTTGTGTTTCATAGTTATTAAGAGTTTCTTATATATTTTGATTAGGTATGACATAAAATAAGTTTTCATATGTCTTACAATGTTTTCATTTTATAATTATTATTACTTTAATTCGTTAAATTTTCGATATCGATATTTCGATATTTTACAATATCGATATTTTAGTTCCGATATAATATTGATATCGATATTGCTATCCGATATCGATATTGATATTGATATCGATATTTTCCTTTCGATATCCCATCCCTACCCTAGGCCAGGCAGCGTAGGGTCCGTTGCCTAATCACATGTCGAAAAGTCAGAAATGGTATTAATCTCTTCATTTTCAAGTAAACAGGGTCTATTGAATATAGTACAAATTTTCTCCATGTATTTGATGAGGGGGTATCCCAAAATACTTGAAATTTTCGGATTTATTTTTTTTTCAGTTTTTTACTAATTTATAGAAATATATTCTTTTTAGGAAGATAGACCAGGTGATGATGAATAAAGAAAACTATCAATATCAAAATAGTTAAAGAAAACTCTTTATTGTCAACCAACGTTTCGCCCCAATTTGCAGAGTTTCGTCGGGGCTGTCAGATTGAAATAAAGATGACAGCTGGCTTCGGTTGTTTTTTGACTTTAGACAGACGCGAAACTAAATTTTATTCTTCATGCCTCATCGCAAAACGCGAATGAAAATTGTCGATTATGAGGACTTTTTTTTGTTCCTTCATTCCTTCGATAATTTTTGGTATTATCCCATGAAAATATTCATTAAAGAAAAGAAAACTGTATACTTTAGGGTTGGTAATATAATTGAAAAATTTCATCATCCAATTCATAAAATACTGCAACCAAGTCCCCACTTTCAATTTAAAGTTAAAATTAAATTGTACGAAGACAGTCTGGGTTGCGGTCAATAAAGGTATTAAAATAGTTTTCTTCTACGGTTTTGGTACCTTTATTGACCGCCACTCAAACTATCTTCAGGCAATCTACTTCAGACAATCAGCTATCTTCTTCTGATAAAAATATTCTTTATTTATAAATTAAATTACATAAAATTTTACGTGGAATGATCATCTTCAATTAGAAAATAATCAGTTTGTTCAAATAACGATCGTTTAAAAAAAAAGATATTGTCTTTTTTGGATTTCTAAATTTTATTTTCTCAAAGTGAAACGTATTATATACAACATATAATTTTTTGACTTGTGCTGTAGTATCAAATCTTATTTCAGACGTATAATATAAAATAATAAATTTCAATTCTTGCCAATAACCAACTGTGCTGGATTAAGGAATTTGAAATTACAAACGCACACTGCAATGTAAAAAATTGTTTGTAAAATTGTAAAATTTGTTTAGCAAAAAAACAAGTCAGATTTGGTTTCAGCGTCTTTTGAGATGCTTAATTACAATTTTTCAAATAAATCAAAAATTGAAAATTTTTGGAATGGATTTTTGAACAACTAAGGTATGACTTAATTATAATTGGTATCACTCATGACCACTTTCAAAAAATCATATATTTGAAAAATACAACTACTTCGTGTGCTTTATCTCCACGATCGACTTCCAAATGAATAATATAAATTCAAACAGTGTACTTTCGATGTAGTGCATTAATGACAGGACAAACTGAAACTATCCCCCTTTTATAATATGTATTCTGTATCTTAACTGAACTTATTAACTTACAAGAAGAGGCTACACACATTAGATCACCGATTTCAATGAAAATAATTTGAACCGAAACCAAATTCATCTAAGATACAGATAACATAATATCAAAGGAGGATAAACTCAGTTATGTCATTAATCCACTACATCGGATTTAAGTTGGAATTTAAATTATTCATTTGGAGGTCGATCTTGGAGATGAAGCCCACAGAATACTTGTATTTTTCAAATATATATTATTTTCATAAAGTGGTCATGAGTGATACAAATTTGTATTTAAGTCATACGTTTGTTTTTCGTAAAAGATACATTCGAAAATAAAGAGCTTAAATGTTTGTGGAATTTCTTCGTTGCAGTTACGAAAATCTGAGTTTGTCAAATAAAATATTTTTAAGTAATTTGTGAAAATACGTTCAAGTATGCGTAAACGAAATTAGTTGACGGAATCTGATAAAATCGAAATGGAATCAACTAAGTACGAAACCCGCACAGAAAATTCCATGTGATTGAATGGACGGTTCGATCAGTTTTGTCCGAACACAAATTTGTCTACAGACAGACTACCCAATGAAAATATTTATTGAAGTAAACAAAATGTACTGTACTTTAGGCTCGGTTATATAATTGAAAAATTTTATCATCCTATTCATAAAATTATGTTTAAAAAAAATCCCTACTTTCAGTTTAAAGTTAAAAGTAATTCAAGTTCAAAGACTGTTGATATCCTCAATGAAAAATCTGAAGTATTAAACGCTAGTAGTACAGAGCCGAGAAGAAAAAAAGGCAGTTATCTCACACAAATTTTGATTATTTCAATGAAAACTATGTAATTAATAGTCAAAATTGATGAGTCCGCCAAGTATAGTTAGGGGGAATACAAAATGACGGCTGTTTCAAAACTTTAAAAAAACATCAATTTTTCATTCAGATCTATATCTTAATAACTATCAAAAGCACTAGAAAATCTAAGAGAACATTATTTAAAGAAGAGTAAATTTGCTGAAATATTAGCCCTAAAAGAACTATTTACGTCCAATAGTTTTCGAAATATAGCTTTTTAAAAAGCAAAATTCCTTAAAAATCTACTGAAATATTAGTAGTTAGTTAATTTATTTTTAGAAATCTATATCTCAGGAACTATGTGACGAACATATGTCTATTAGCATTCATATTAAAGCTAGTTTAATGGACTATAAAGAAGTTTATGTCCTTTACCTTCTTAGGAATAGTAGTTTTCATGATATGTGCTAAAATAAATTTATTTATAGTTGTTCGGACAATAAATTTGATTTATGAAAAACTTTATTTCGGATATCTTTAGACGTACTGATGTCTGCCAGCGCTCAAATTAAAGCCAGTTAAATTTACTACAAAATAGTTAATTATGTCTATCTTTGTAGGAGTAGTAGTTTTTATTATATTTGACAAAATAAACTTACAAAATGTTAATTTCTAGTTGTTTGTATAAAATGTTGGATTTTTGAAAAAATATATCTCTAGATCCATAAGACGCACATATGTCTGCCAACACTAAAAATAAAGAAAATTTAACTTACTATAAAGTAGTTTATGACACTTATCTTCGTTGGGGTAATAGATTTTATGATATTCACATAAATTTGGCAAATGAAAATTTATTCGAACAACTATAAATCAATTTATTTTTGCAAAGTTCATGTAAACTATTACTCCTACGAAGATAAACATCATAAACTACTTTATAGCTCATTAAACTAGCTTTAATTTGAGTGCTAATAGACATCTGTACGTCAAATGGTTTTTGAGATATAAATTTTTCAAAATAAATTCACTAACTACTGATCTTTAAGTACGTCCCATACATTTTTATAAAATATTGCTTTTTAAAAAGCTATATCTTGAAAACTATTTAACGTAAATAACTCTATTAGGGCTCATATTTTAGCAAATTTATTCTTCTTTAAATGACGTTCTCTTAGGTTTTCTTATGTTGTTCCTACTTTTTAATATAGAGCTCCAAATGAAAAATTAGTTTTTTTTATCGCTTTGAAACAGCTGCCATTTTTTATTCTCCCTACCTATACTTGGCAGACTCATCAATTTTGACTAGTAATTATACATAATTTTCATTAAAGTAATCAAAAAAATTGGATGAGATAACTGCCTTTTTTCTCCTCTTGGGCTCTTGTACTATAAGCTCTTCACAAATTTCCTGATTTGAATATCCACTATATCAACTACTTCCTGTGATGTAGAGGCTCATAACATGGAAACAGCTTTGCATCGATAAAATCTAAAATATTTTACTTTCGATCATAAAAAATATATATATTATTTGTAGCGTAATAAACTTGGTATGTTACCCTATTTTTAGAAAACTGACCTCTTTTAATTGCGTTAATGAGAAATTTTGAGTATAACTATCTCTTTGAGCAATGTTTCCCCACACCTTTCCCAGTTTGAAGTAGATTCTCAAATATTAAATTTCTCGACTTTTTGTTTTTTCAAATTATTAGGAGAGATAATTTAATGTATAGACACCTCTTCCTACCCCTCCTACTCTCTAAATGAGGAATCTGATTCCCTAAAAACAGGTAACAGTTTGAAGTAACACCTACAGCTAGTCTGTACTATAACTACTTACAGCCACCAGAAACCGTTGTGGGCCAACATGATGCAACCTAGCAGCTAAGACATGAACTACGATCATCAATCTAACGTCTTATGTTTATATATGCATCATTCCTTGTAAAAAATTCAATCATGCAAGTGTAATTACTATGTTATGTATTGTAATATTCCTAAATATATTGATTGAATCATACATGTAGCATATGAAGATGGCATTTTAAAACACACAAGTATGGCTAATACAAATTTGACTATTATTAGTGAATATCCCTTTCAGGAACTATGTAATATAAATTAGTGGATCAGTTAATTCTATTGCTATTTTTGGAAAGATCAAGATGATTTATTATTTATTTTACATTCTACAGATTTCTCCTTCTTCCTATACCCTCTGTCCTATCATCAGGACCTTCAGGGAACTACTCCTTCCCAACTGTAGCGAATACTTGACGCTACTGAGCGAAGTTTCCATTCCTGCAAGGACCTACAGAGAATACCATGCCAACTCCTTCAAGACAGTAAGACAGCGAATACCTTCTGGAATGAAGTTTCCATTCTATAAGTATTTACAGTGAATACCCGTAAAATTTGCCAATCATGTCAATTTATCTCCTAACCAGCATATTTTACCTGTTGACCTCACCACCACATAGCCACCTCAACATGGTACAGCAGTAGCGGGTATTTCCATTTGTATATATGGGTGGATAATATTTGTCAGAAGAATCGGCAGCACTGGTTCTCATCAGACGTCTGTAGTTACACCTAACAGTTTATGATATGTAGTTTTGCAAATACCACAAATGATGAGAAATTAACATCATTTGAATTTATTTTGATAATTTATTTTCAGGAGCTATTTATTAGATGCACCAAAATGCAGTTTCTAATGGTCAACTCCATAGGAATAGCTGATTATGTATCTGCTGCAATTAATTTACAAAATGTTAATTGCTCTTTATATTAAATAAAATGGTGGTTCATGAAAAGCTGTATCTCAAAAAACATTAGACCTTTAAATGTATATTTGTCATCAATTTGAAGCCAGTAAAAAAACTACAAAGTAGTTTATAATGATTATGATAGTTAGAGTAGTAGTTTCTACGATATTTGCCAAATTTATTATGCTAATTTTATAAGTATTCGCTGTAAATCCTTTTTGGAATTTCCATCCTGTAAGGTAATTGCTTATGATCTTGTAGGGGATGATATATCCTACAGGTATTCACTATAGATTCTTGCTGTAGGACAGACAAGGCCGGAAGATTTTAGCTCTCTATCTACTACACCTCTGTAGGTTTATGATTATGGAGAGATCTTGAGAAGTCAGATTGAAATTATAATAGGGAGGGGGGAATCAAATATTAATGAATACAGCTTCAGTATTGGTTTTGAATATTCCATCAAGGTGAATTCAATCTTGAAAAGAAAGAAGGTGAATGCCCTTTAGCTATAGGAGAAAAATTTAATGCATTGATAGTCATATCTTTAGAAAAAAAAATACAATATATAAAAAAGGAATATGAAGTAAATCATAAAACCATTACATGTCTTTTCAACGATCTCAAGATCATGAGGTTTTTAAAAGTAAATTTAAAGGGTATAAAATTTAAATAAAGAAAGGCATTAATATACTTGTTAATGTGATTTATTAAATATGGAGAAAAAATATTTTAATGTTGAGACTTACAATTTATAGTCCTTAGATAATCATATTTAAGAAACCTGTCTTAAATATGCAAAAAATCACTTATAAAAAGAATGTAAAATAGTTTCAGTGAATAATGAATCAAATTGCAGGAGTACACATTCAACTAAGCTAACAATACAAAATGTTAATAAGGAAAATATGTATTTGAAAAATAATATCACAATTGACAGCTCATTATGTACCTTAGGATTTATCAAATTATAAATTGATGTACTCCTTCGAAGACATTAAAAATATTTCTTAGGTGAAATCAGTCAATTTCATATCTTTACAATAACTTATTTGAAATTGTTCTGTAATCTTAAAACAAGATAATCAATATAATTAATTAATCAGTGCAAGAAAATTTCAGACTATAAACAAAATTAATTGTTTCAACACTATACATCAAACATCAGTCTTTATAATAACCACAATATTACAAAATTAACTAATTCTATAACCATACATAATATATCACAACTTCCAGCTATTCCTTTTCCTAATATTTTAAATAAAATTAATAAATACCATCTAGTTATCACAATATAAATCCTTAGGAAGCATTAATCATAAATAGAGACAATCACATGCCATTTTACTTTTTCTATCACAGAATTGTTATCGCCAGTATTTTATTATAAATAATCGCTTCATTTAAAAAATATCCATCATGAGAAGACTTATAGGCCTCAGTACAATGCTACCTAACTAATATCCAATTTTCGTTGTTTGAATAGGTTTTCTGGACTACAGGATTCATAACCTGACTCAGAATGAGTGCCTTCAAAACATTTTGATGAGTAATTCACATTAGCACTGAAAAAAAAAAATTGAAAAATGGAGTAACAAATATATTTTTAAAACTTATTTATAATCAATTAGACCAACAATATAAACTCAACATAGAAAATATTAAATCAAAATAACTTAATCTATGTATGCACCTTCAGTTTCAGTGAAATTTGAACTAGAAAAGAATAAAATTTACTGAGAGGGATTACCAAGTAGCAACATTTAATTTCTTAAGACCCCAAAAAAGTGGCAGTCAGAAACTAAGCAGGTGAACTTCACTTTATAGGTATTGGAGCTTTGGAATAAAAAATATCATAACGATATTTTTTGGTCTGGGTCTAACTTTAAGCACTTTAATAAGATCCTCCCATAACTCAAACAGACATCCTTTAGCAGTAAACTACACTGCCCTGCTTAGTAAGAACACAGTATCTTCAGAAAGTAATTTTTGGGATTCTTATATCATTGTAATTAGGAAAATATGTTTTATTTTAAAACTGTTAAAAATGTAGTAAATATAATATATATGTTTTATTTAATGCTTTAAATGCAATGTATTTAGTCATAACAACTGTATTACTTAAAAGAAATATAATAACTTGATACTGTTCATTAAAAGAGCGGTAACTAAATAACACTTACAGAATATTTATTAAGGAAATGCCAATGTTACAGTTTTTAAAAAAACTAATTCAAATCCTTGGCAGTAAATGCAGTATATAATCTTATAGTGTTATCTAGTAATGATGTATTATGTATCAGTTAGGTATAAATAGTGTAAATGTAACAAAGTAGTGAATTGAACATGAATTTGTCAGTAATGAAAAATAAGCAAAAACATTATTACAAGGGATTTTTTTAAATTTTTGTCCTAGAAAATAGTTAGAAAAGTTAGTAAGCAAAAATGTGGTAAATTCTTAAAAAATCATAAAATAACAACAATAGGTTTGATGAAAAAATATTTCTATAACTTTTAATTTATAGTGGCAGGGAAATAAACTTCTAAGTATGTAACCTTAAAAACACTTACAGGTTAGATAAGGCATTTTTCTCAATAAGTGCAGTACAGATAAGTTAGATATTATATAAACATTTGTTTAACTGGTTATTTGACTCTTTCAGAGCTATCAACTCTAACCTAGATTACCTCTGTAAAGTATGGATAAAGGACAATTACTAATCATTTTAACAACTTAAACATTTAAGTGCATTCAAAACCAATTTTTGAGATTCATGGACTATTTTCCAATGTGGTTCCAAATTTGTAATTAAGATTCTCCTTGAGGATGGCCCAATTGGCTGAAACGTCAGACTTATAAAGAAATATAGATTGTTTTGAGACTAAAATTGGATAAAATGTATTTTACTTAAATAAAAAAAATATTAACCAGTCTCAAGAAAGTGTAAAGATGACATATATGTGCTATTAATTATTTTTTACTAACAATGCCTCAAAAAATAAATTACATTTAATATAATAAATCAATAAAAATTTGTACTTTCTCACCATAATAAGTTTATAAGAATTTTGAACTTAACAAAACAAACTTAATTAAAACTTTAATAAAAAATTATTAAATATTATTTAACAAAGAAAATTAACAGAAATTTCAGGTACAGTTAAACATCTTAGTCAGTAATGCAATAACTTTTATATCCACCTCATTTTGGGAACCAAAATGATCTATGGAATAGAGTTTGTAGGTTACATGGAGGGTAAAATTTAATGTGATTATTGCATGAAATTTGCAATACTTAAATTCCTGTTTTAATTTTCATATTCACTATTTATAATAATAGAACTTTTTAAAAAAAAAATATTTTATAATACAACTTCAACCGATCTGAGCCGATTCATAATGAAAGCTAACAGTGTTAGTTCATAGTACAAGTATAGAAACAACCTGGTAATTACACTAATACTTATTTTTATTCATAACAGGGAGGACTATTAGTGATATTACAGAAGTTAAAAAGTACTAAAGTACAAGTTACTGTTGTACAAGTCAGTGTAATTGTATTAAGTTAAATCGACAAGACTAATAGTATTAGTTTGTACTTTACTATGAAACAGGGTCCAGATTGTATCAACTGACTAATAAGCAGACATATGCCGAAATCAACAATGAGTAAAAAATACATGATGGTTTAATAGCAAATTTTAAAAGCACATTGATAAAGATTCTAGTAATGAGAACATACTTAATTGTCAGGAGAACACCATTAAAAGAAAATAAATAGATAAAATATACTAATAAATCCATGTACATTAATAACTCTTTTTCTTGCAAAAAAAAATTAATAAAAAGAATATAAAACCCTTATGTTTAATAAAACATATTTAAGAATCTTATTCATAATAATAATAAAATGTAAATCTTTATTATAATAATTAATTTATTTTGAATATATTGCTTATTTTTATGATGGATAAAAATAATATCCACAGCAACTCATTAATAATAAATACTAACTCTATAAGCAAACCAAGACATCCCTGAAGATCAGATAGTGTATATCCAGTAACATTAGCAATAGCTTTAGGCCAAACTGGTATGACTCCATGTTCTAAACGAGCTGCTAATAAGCATGCTGCTGCAACTTGTGAGGAAAGAAACTCATGCATGTAAACTTCTAAAAAGAAAAAAATTATTAGGAATTAATGAAAGAAAAATAATGTATATATTTATAGATAGAACATTAAATAATAAAAACTTTTTTAAAAAGTAAAAAGCTATAAAAAATGTTATATTTTTTCAATACCTGAGAAAGGTTAGAAAGCATCAAATACTGAGTTCAACTAAACATAATAAAAGTGTATTGGATCTTAATTCAATAAAAAAGAGAAGATAGAAAAGAGATATTTTTTACAAAAAATTAACTTCAAAATGATATTTATCAGACTTGAATTACCCTTCTTTTTTTTTTTAACACAATAAGTCAGAAATGACAGATGACAGACAATAAAAATGATTTATAAAAATTATACCATTTATTTTAAAACATTTCAAGTTGACCTTCTATAAGGAACTGTTCAAATAATCTGTCTCCTTGGAAAATTTATAATTCTTACTTTGGATATATGAAACTGTTTATTTTCATTTTGAATTTTAATGATTCAATGTGAAATGATAGTTATAAATTAGTTCTGATAAAATTAAATAAGAATAGTTAAAGAAATGAAGAGATTAAAGAAAAATTAATGCCGCATATTCACCAGTCCCACCACTTTAGGAAATATTATTGTGGATAGCAATTACAAAAAAGAATAAAATTACAATAAAAATAGTTTCTAGGACGGTCGGTCCTTATAAGACTCATGAATATTTTACACTAATTATAATAAATCACCATAATTACTAAAAATTAAATCTGATTGATCAATCACATAGAAAGTCTACTCATTCGACTTTCTAGTCAGATGTTAACACTCTGATGCTGTTTCCGGACTTATCAGATCCACGAGGTAGTTTATTTATTTTCATACTTCTATTCTCCTGACTCAGGTAACCAGATATGACAAGTGTTACAACTTTCACCTAAAAAGCATTTGTCCTGTATGTAAGCTCCTGAGTCTCTAAGATATCACATCACTATTCCTGACCTCAGCTTAAAACAATCTGAAATTCCATGCACTCATCCAGAAATGGGTTTTTGAGTCATGTCGCCTCAGAGTAATCGGCCATTTAAATTGGCAGACAATGTTTCCTGACTAGTTTTGTACTGTATAAGTAAAAATTTGTTTAAAATGGCCTGAATTCTCGAGTTTTTTTCTAGGATGAATTGAATAACTCAGTCTGTGTTAGTAAACAAGTATTTCACTTAATTCAAAAGAAGTATATTTCTATAGTTAAAAATTTTATTAAAATGCAACGACCTTTTCAGTCCAGGCTCCAGGTCTAGCAAGAAAACTGGTACAAACTGGCTGACTCTCCCAATTTCATACTTAAATTAATAAATTATAACAGTTTTCATTAATTAAATGGTTTAAAACTTAAATTATAAAAATCAAGATGGTATTAACGACTTTTTACAAGTTGTTTTTCAATTTTTTTTTAAATATGAACTTTCCCCAAAGATATTAGGTAATTTTAACTTTTTTCTAATCTTCAGTGTTTCATCACATGTTTTTCTTAGCATTACAACCAATGAATTAATTGAAGATTAAATTGGTTTTAGAAGATTACTTGTGCAATTTTCAACAAATGTCAATTGTTGTGATAGTGGAGCATTCATTTAAATAAACGAGTCTTATCAATGTATTTATTACACTCTTATCGTTCCTGTTTATTACAACTATTTTTTTTTTTTTTGGTCTGAAAATATTCTATTATAATTACTACCACTTGTAAACAAATCAATTTTGGTAAAAACTTCTGTTCTATAACCCAAGAATAAATGAATTTTTTTCAGAGAAAATCTAATAAAAGATCATGGAATGGCGAACCCAAGGTTTGGTCGCTTTGTCTGCTTCAGAAGAAAGTATTTGGACTACAAAAACCAATTTTAACAAAAATTAAAATATAAACTTCAACAACTTATTAACCATTCTACAGATTTTTTTTATGTTTTACTTTGAAGAGAAATTATTAATAATGTGGAATTAAATTAAAAGAATATTTTTAAATGTTATATTTTAACTTTTGTGATAAAAAAGTGGAAAGAAGCTACAACTCAAAGCAATTATTTAATTTTAGTTATAACTGTAAAAAATGAATATTAAAGTCCTCAAACCATTCAATGAATTTTATATTTCAATAACAGTCAATATGAATTGCTGGTTTCTTATTTATTATTTGGTTAATGATGTCCTCACTATGAGTAGGTAGTCAGGTGGAGTTGATAAGGATTACCATAAATGGTTTGTTATTCTAATAGTACCAAACAAGGATTCAAAACCAGTTTTAATCCTTTAAAATTAAATTTAGAGTTTATTTTTCATGTTTTATTTAAATTCTAATATCATTAATTCAATCAAACTTTTTTTCCTCATAACTTGATTTTTCGACTATTCATTTAAGTTACTGTACGTTGAATTATCACATTTTTAGAATAAATTTTCTTTCATTGCAGATCAATCTGGCAAAGTTAAGATATGTAATAGAGTTAATAAGAAATTGTAGCCCATAAATATATCAACGATTTGCCATTGTCTGTTCCCCTATGTTGAAATAAAGGAATAGTTAAGCAATAGTAATTAGTTTTAAACCTATATGTTCCTAATATTATAAGCATGTTCACAATTTATTAAAAGCATCTACAAAAGCAATTAGTATTACATGCAATTATGCAATTTTATGAATATGTTGTATACAACAAACCTCTTTCATTCAACTGATCCATTGATGTTGTTTTATTCATTAACTATAGTTTCTGTAAAAGAAAGACATATTACAAACTATTTTAAAAAAATCATTAAAGAAAAGAACCCTAACAATTTGTATTACTAGTACCAAAGTCCGGACATAAGTGAATATCTTGAACAGAGATTCAAATTATTGGGCTTGATAAACGATATTTCACTATCACTATGTTAATTCATAATTTTTTTCACTGAATCGGTGGTTTATTCCAAAACCAATGGTTGCAAAAGCATGTAAATGTCTTGGCTAGTTTGGTTTAGTTCTGAGTATTTCCAGAGCATTTCTCTTCTGTTCCAAGTTATGATTCAGTAAAAAAAATAATTTTTTGAAAATCTGGCACATACTTCTTTTTCAACAGGAATGCTTCAATTGTCATCAATATAATTTTTACTTACTTATGAACCATTAATAAATAGAAATTTTATCTATGACAATTTAGTCAAAGTTTTAATTATAACTATTTTTTCCCCATCTCTGCTAATATACAAATCACTGATATGTGACTTAAAGAGGTTTAGCAGGTCCATAAAACCGTGTCCTCCAGCCTGCTTGCTCAGTTGTGTTCAATATCTAATTTCACCTGCCCACTAAATTATCAGGGACTCATTACACTTAAAAATGCACATACACACATAAAGATCAATATAATTAATAATAAAAATATTACCTGTAAGAGAAATGTCTAAAAAATCCCTCATGCTTGATTGTACTAAATCTTGTAAATGACGATGGGAAGTTTCAAAATGATTTGAGTCACCATTCACTACAGAAAAAAGAAAATAATATTCTGCAAAATGTGCAGCAGTAGCAAATGCTACAAACCAATTAAGTGATTCAAGTACATAAAATTCAAGGTACAAGAAATCATCCTTGGTTGTTTCATCATTGACGAATGTTGGGAGGTCTTTTAATTTTGGAATCATGGAATCTTCTTCTTCAAACTTTGCTGAAATATCATTGATTTATCAGAAAAAAACATAGTTAGTAAAATTTACTTACAAGTCAATAGTTGATGCTTACCGGCAATCAAAAGACAAATCAAGCAAATGGCAGGAAGACGGTTTTGTTTAATATTATGACTATCCATGAAAACATCTATTAGACGTACTCCTAAGTGAACTGTAAGTGTAGAAAGCTTCATCTTGACAGAAAGGGATCTTATCCAATCTATTAGCCCTGGTCTAAATTTCAACTGAGACAAAAACGATTTGTTCATTTAAGATGACAACAATTACTAGTACTGTTTGAATAAAACAAAGATGCTTTACCTGTGGCGACCTAAAATGAATTCTTGGAACATTTCTTTCCTTCTTTTTCAAGTAGCTATGAATATCAGAAGCATATGCTGAAAGACACCAACAAAATAGCCCACTTTTGAAGTTCTTTTTCCCCCCTAGCATCTAAAATAATAAAATCGAATTTTAAAAAATAAGAGGTGTTAGGAAAACTATAAAACTGAAAATGATATTAACATTACTCACTATTATGACAAAACTAAAGGGAATCCGTCGGCAATTGTTTGAACTCATTCGTCAAGTTCTCATGTATTTCAGGATCTATGGCAGTAAGATGTGAATTACCAAATATAAACAACTATAACCCTGACTGTACCTTCTTCAAGCAAGCCATGTCTCCAAGCTGCCAAAAGTTAAAGCTTAAATGAAACAAATTAAACATTAAAGCATTACTTTCACCTATATTTTTAATTATTATTTTAAAATTAAACATATATAAACCTGAGATTACCGTAATACAGAGCTTTTAAAACAAATACATTGAACTTCAATTTTCTCAACACCAAAAAAAAAGAGTCATACTTTTTACATCTAATTACTTACAATTAAATTGTTTTGAAAAAATATGTATCCCATTCATTATATTTGAAGTGCAATCCACAGTCATTTTTAATTAGGGTTGAAGTGTGCTGCCATCAAACGGGACAGAAATTCTACTCCGGTCCTAATAAGGGAAGGGGAAAGTTATCGTAGTTATCTGTCAGGCGAAGATTGTTTATTATTACAGGATTCCTCAAAAATATCTCATTTAGGCATTCTGTCCTCTCACCAGTAAAATAAGTTAGTTAAAAATGTCATATTCTACAAGTAAGTCGTTATCACTTCATTAACCATTTGTTTTACTGTTTGTTTATAACCTCAGCAACGAGCCGGTTTTTAAAACTATCATTGCATATGATACATTATCATTCTTTTTGGGTTTTTCAATTATATATTATTTTTCTTAAATCCCAATTTTTTTCGTTCAAAGCATATTCTTGTGTATTGATGTATATTGAATTCAATCCAACCTTTTCTTGAAATATATAAATATGTTTGATACTTAAACATTTTGTTGAATTTTTTTATAGAATACATTTATGCAACACTTCCTAGAACTCAAAGAGGGGCACCTATTGTATTAGGTGGTGATCCCAAAGGGAAGAATTTCCTTTACACAAATGGCAACAGTGTGATAATTAGAAATATAGATGTAAGTAGTTAATCATGCATGATATTATATGTTGCATCCTTAGCATTGAAAAATGTCAACATATTATTGTGAATTTAAAGTTTTTTTTTCTATTTGTCCATTGAATAAATATGATTTAGTATCTATCATTCAATGCATTTTGACAACTTTGCCACTCACTAAATTTTTGTGATTTGAACGATATTTAACTTTCACTGTTGATTTTTTTTAATGAAATTTTTATGAAAGAAAATCCAGCATATTAAGAATGATAATTGAAGGTAAACAACCAATCTAGAAGTTAATTGACATTAAATCATTGATGAAAGCATTTTGTTCTTTCTTTTTTTTTAATTAATTATTGATCAGATGATATGCTATTACAAATTGTGATTTCTCTTATCTTATTAACTGTGATTGATATTATTCAGACTGTCAGTGAAAAACTTCCTCATTAGTGTTGAACTTCAAAAAATGTAAAAACTCTCAGATCCATATTAATGGGCTTTTTGCTCGATATTATATGTTAGTTGATTAAGTTTACACAAATATTTAATATAATTTTAAAGTTAAAAAGATTTGAAAAGAATATTTAGAGAATTATTAATGAAGTAACATTACAATTCAGCCCTCATACAGGTGTAATTTTCTTTTTAAAGCATGGACTCATTTAATAATACCTAGAATTCTACCTTATTAATCATCATGGAAAATTGTATACATTTTTTAAGTTTAGATATCACTTAAACTTTATTACTTTTATTTTTAATAATTGCAATGTATTATATTAATTAGTTTTATCATATTTAGAATCCAGCAATTGCTGACATTTATACGGAACATTCATGTGCTGTAAATGTAGCCAAATATTCTCCTAGTGGCTTTTATATTGCCTCTGGAGGTAAGTTTATTTTTATCAATTAAATTAAAATTATTTTTTTATTTTGTTCTGCTGTCAGCAGGCTAAGTAATTTTGTTAAATGGCAATGCTAGAATTAAGGAATTCTTTTATAATTAATAAGTTCTGATTTTATCAATTTTGTTTTAGTTAATTATTTTGTTGTTTTATTTATTATTTCAATTAACTTTATTAATTTTCTTCATCATATCTTTATCATTTGAAGAATTTTAACTAATTATTTAAAAAAAAATTATTAAATTTAACCAAAATTAAGCAACTTATTTACTCATTCTACAGATTTTTTTAATGTTTTGCTGTGAAGAAAGAAATCATGGATATTAAGAAATATATGGAATTAAATTAAAAGAATATTTTAAAATGTTATATTTTAACTTATGTGATTAAAAAAAGGAAAAAGTTACAACTCAAATTAATTCATTAATTTTAGTTATAACTGTAAAAAATAAAGATTACATTTCTCAAACCATTCAATTAATTTTATATTTCAATAACAGTCAATATGGATTGTTGGTTTTTTATTTATTATTTGTTTGATGATGTATTCACTATGAGTAGGTAGTAAGGTGGGGTTGATAAGGATTACCATAAATGGCTTTCCATTCTTATATTACCATATAAGGATTCAAAACTAGTTTTATTCCTATAAAATTAAATTTAGTGTTTTTTATTGTTTTATTTAAGTGTATTTTTATTTTAGAAATTTAAAATGGAATCAACCTTTTATTTAGAAACAATTTTGAAGTTATTAAAATTATTGTTCATTATTATGATTCTTTTAAAATATCATCAATTTTGCTAAGTTTATTTTCCTTATCAGTTTTAAAAAATGTTCAATTTTTTTTTTTAAATAAATAAATAATTTTTTTTGTATTTGTCTAGGTTATTATGTTGTTTATTTATCTCTTTTTAGAGAAAATTTTCTTTCATTGTAGATCAGTCTGGCAAAGTTAGGATATGGGATACAGTTAATAAGGAACATCTCATGAAGAATGAATTCCATCCAATAGGAGGTCCGATAAAAGACATATCATGGTCCCCAGATAATCAAAGAATGGTTGTAGTTGGGGAAGGCAGAGAACGGTTTGTCTTTTTAGATTTTTTTTTTTTTTTAGATTAATTTTAGTCTTCCTTAATAGGTAATTTTTGAGAACCTTGTGCTGCAGTATTTAAATTTATTATTTGGTTTAATTTACTACTATTAAAATTGCAATTAACTCCACAATGTAATCAAAACAATTTCATAGAACTGTTATGAGGATAACATGAAACTATGTTCAGAATAACTACAAAATTGGTTACTTACTTTGCTCCATTATTATAGTATAATAAACCTTTCTTAAATTTTGCAAAACAAATCTATGTTGTTCATAAAAACCATTTATGGTTAAAAGTATTTTCAATTTCTTCTATCATAATTTACTGAGATTTTATTTTAACAATTGTTTGTTATTGCTGTAATACTCCTGTTACTTTGGTTATCTGTGGGCTGTTATTTGAATTTAGTTTTTCTTATAAAAAAATAATTCTTATGAACTAAAGTGTCATTTTGTATTAAAATTTATGTATTCTGATTTAACCTTTAAAATATCTGTTTAAATATTCATTTCCTTTTTTGGGTAGCTCTAGATTACCTATAATATGTTATCCAGAAAGATAAAAATTTTCCATTCCAATTAATATTCATATACTATATATATATATATATTAGCTGTCGGATAAAGTTTTTATGCAATATCCCATCGAAATATAGTCATTTATTTTTATTTTCAAAGCTTAAGATTCTTCTGATTTATGTTACAGATTCGGTCATGTGTTTATGTCTGAAACTGGTACATCTGTGGGTGAAATTGCTGGTCAGTCAAAACCCATCAACTCATGTGATTTTCGTCCTGCCAGGCCTTTTAGAATTATTACTGGATCAGAAGATAATACAATAGGCATTTTTGAAGGTCCACCTTTCAAGTTTAAAATGACGAAACAGGTAGTACATTTGTATTATCTTTAGTTTTTAAAAAAAAATATGGAAATAGATTTCATTTTATTTTTTTTGTATGCCTTATTTGTTTAATTTATAATAAGAAATGGAAATTTTAAGTCATTGTTTAAGAATGACTTAAGTTGAACATTTTTTCCTATGTGTTACTAATTATAGATGTTTTCATTCAAAATGATATTGGTATATCCATTTTGTAGAAGCAGCATAAAAATGTGTTGTTATTTCTTTTACTACAAAACTAACTTTAGTATAATAAGTATATTGATATAAATTTATGTTTATAGTTCGTATAAATTAAAAGTTTTTTTAAATTTCAAGTAATATCTAAAGTATTCAAATCACTAATTATTTATTCTGTTGAATATTCTTAAATTCTTGAAATTTTCCTACAAGCTGAGTAGATTCCAAGATATTCTTAGCTCTATTAAAAACTAAATATATGAAATTCTATTTTTATAAATTCTGTTCTCTACGACTGTTATGTTATTTTTTTTTAATGTACATAGAATTCAGATTGATTCGTGTGTTTCATATTTATTTTTTTTATTAAACATTTCAAAACATTATAAATTGAATGAGATATGAACTGTTTTTATTAATTAAGGGCAATGTGTATTAGTGCTTTTCCATTCATGCTATATTCACTGGAAAGGTAAAAAAAATTAAGTAAAAAATAAACACCTGAAGATATTTTGAACTAAATTATAACCATTAATATAACAAATTATGTTGTTTTCTATTATAACGGGGCCAAACTTAGTAATATATAAAACTATAACTAAATTGTCATTGATAACTATAAATTGTATCTTGTATCTATAACAATTTGGTCATAGTTTTCTCTATAACTAATTTTTAACCAACCCGGGTTTGTATTAATTTCTATCTATAAACTCCATTAAAATCATGAATTTTGAAAAATTAGAAATAAAAGATCAATTTATTAATATTCTCTCTATTATTTACAAAATATTTGTGGCTTTGTGAATGAATATAGTAAATATTATATGTGTTATTTTTATTTATTTATTTTATTTTTTTTTGCATTCATTCTGTCAGCTATCAGCAAATAAATAAACCAAAGTAGATAGCAAATAAATAAAACTTAGATCAGTAATCTATAATACTTGAGTAACCTTATACAGGTTAGATTATAAAAATTAGAAGAATTGTGCTTTTGTTGAAATATTCTCATTCTCAAAGTATTCAAAAAGAAATTAAAATCAATAAATTTATTTCGAAAGATTACCTACAAGCTATCAAATCTGATAATTAATTAACTTAAATTTCAAATTTTATTTTAATTTTCAAAATCATTGTATTTAATTAAAAATCTATGACATTGAAGAAGAACAACTTTTTTCTTCAATCAAGAAAATATTCTTTTTAATTGATATTTATAATTTACTAATCTCTAGTGTGAGCATTTACAGATGTGACATTAATTATGTTATATATTAATCAAATTTTAATATTCTTCTGATGAAATCATTATTGTATTTTACTTTTTTTTTTTTTTTTATAGGAACATACCAGGTTTGTGCAAGCTGTGCGATATTCTCCATCTGGAAATCTTTTTGCATCTGCTGGTTTTGATGGAAAAGTATTCATATATGATGGTACCACTGCCGATTTGGTTGGAGAAGTTGGTAGCCCTGCACATAAAGGTGGTGTATATGCTGTAAGTACTAATGAATCGCCTTTTTTGAATCTGTTGAACAGATCCTTTATCAACTTCCCCTGCTCAACTAACATAAAATTTCAGCTTATGTCATAAAAATATTTAAATGATATTTAAATATTATTTGGTATAAGTCATTTTTTAAAATTAGAAATGCTTTAATACTTATATTAACGATATAATTAATATAGCTATTCCTGGACGAGGAATCTTGTATATGATTTCTATTCTTGTCTGTAGTACATTCAGAGTATAAATATTATTATGGAAACAAGTTTATTTGTGTAAACAATAATATATTATTGAGAAAGACTATTTAAAATACATAATTGGTAAAGCTTCATATTTTAACTGTTATTTTTAACACAGCCATTGTATTCGGACTGTGTTAAAGAGCAATTAACTTAAATGTAATTAGATTTCCCCTGGAAAATAACCCCTAAGTTTAACAGTTGAGTAATAAGACCAAGTAGTAAACTTTTGTTAGCTCAGTATTGTTTTCGCTGAGACCAGTATGTTCCAACAGTCCTATTCAGGTTAAAATTTTTAATATTGATTTGTACCCTCTCAATCTGCTGACTTACTATTGTTAAGAGTTTTTTAACCTCTTGAATTTTAAAATTACTATTAATTAAGTTGTAGCGAGGATTTGAGAACTGAAATGTAAATTTGACATCTACAGAAAATAACCTTTGTTTTGACTCCTCGTTTGTCGAAATCTCCTCCTCGAGCTAGGAAAGGGCCTATTTTTTTTTTTCTTACCTCCTGGAACAAAGAAATAAGCAAAAAGGGCCTATAGGGCCTATACTATTGAATTATACATATATACACCATTGACTTTTTTTTTAATAATTTGCCTCATATTATATGAAAAGCTACTTCATTACTTGGGTTGGGGTGTTTTGAATATAATCTTAGCAGTAATGTAAAAAGTCTGATTTAAACACTGTAGGATGGAAAGGATCCCAGTTTTAAATTTTGTATCAATTTTTACCAGAACTATTATTTTTGTTATTAAGTATTTCTTATTAGATTCAAATTTAAACATGAAAATATTATATGGCTTTTATCAAAAATTAATTAGAATTTTCCTTCATGTAGGTTGCTTGGAAACCTGATGGAACACAGTTGTTGACAGCTTCAGGTGATAAGACATGTAAGCTTTGGGACGTTGAAACGAGAACCGTAGTCAGCGAGTTTGTTATGGGCTCTCAGGTAGAGGATCAGCAGGTTTCTTGCTTGTGGCAAGGCCAGCACCTTCTCACTGTCTCTCTCTCTGGTTTTATTAATTACCTTGATGTTAATAACCCTGATAAGCCCATCAGGATTGTTAAGGTAATATACTTTCTCATATCAATGTCATATTATTATCAATAGCCTTAAAGCATAAATTTTCTCCATATATATTTCATTAGAATAATATTAACAATCTTTAATTTAATCTCCCAAGGGCCACAATAAGCCAATTACTGTGCTTGCTCTCAGTCCAGACAGAGAAAATATTTATACTGGATCTCACGATGGATTTATAACTTCTTGGAATGCTAAAACAGGTAAATTTGTTTATTTTTTAGTTCACTCATTCGGAATTACTTCATTCATTTTAGATATGTATTTTTTTCTTTAGTTTACATTATACACTATATTTCCTATCTAATTTCTTCTTCATTATCATTTTCCCTTCTACTACTGTGCCGTGTGAGTACCTGCTGGTAGAGCCAAATTCATAAATTTGAATCCTGTAAGAACTGCCACATCCTCCTTCAGTCGATCCTCTTCTGTTAAAGGCCTCCTTGAAACCTTCCTCCCCGGGCTTCCTGGGTCTTCCCTGAGGTCTACTTCCATTACTTTCTTACATGATCTTCTTATTGAATTTAAGGTGAAAATAAATATAAGAAGATGGTCAGGGTTGCAGTCAACAAAAGAACAAATAGTTTAAAACTATTTGTTGTTTTTTTGACCGCAACCCTGACCATCTTATATTTAAATCTTTACGGTCAACTATATATACATATATATAATATTAAGGTGAAAATGATCGTGTGGAGGGAGTTGGCCATGGTAACCAGATAAATGCAATGAAAGCAGAAGATACTCGCATGTACACTTGTGGTATTGACGACTCTGTTAAAGAAATAGATCTCACGTCGAACAAATACACTGGAGCTGAAGTAAGGCTTGGTGCCCAACCACGAGGAATGGACGTCAAAGAAGGTTTTGTTGTTGCTGCTAGTGTTAAAGAGGTAAGATAAATAATTAATTTGCTGTTTAAATTTTCTCTAACCTTATTTAATTTATTAATATCAATATTACTTAGCCTTTTGCTGAAGTTTACTACACTAATTTATACTCACTTTTTTACTATTTAAAAATATTTTGTTTTTAATGAAGGGTTAAAATAAAATCTATAAAATTATGAATGTTTCCGGTTCTAATATTATTCTTGAAAACCTTTGATAAAGGTAATAATCAAAACAGTTCCACCAGAAACTCACAAAACCTTTTCCTACTGAATTTAGAGTAGATTAAAATATCTTTTTTTTGTAGTACAGTCAACTATAGACCAGTTTAAGGGGTCTCAGTACAAAGTTTTGGAGAAGTTCTGATAAGGGCCGCCCTTAGCTCAGTGGTTAAGACACAGTCTTACCAATTTGTTGTCTATTGGCAGTGCCGGTTCAAATCCGGCCTGGGACGTCGACTTTTTTCATTGAGTGGCGGTCCCACAAAATGAAGAACTTTGACCCCCAACCTTGGTCAGGCAGTATAGGACTCCAATGGGAGTCTTGGCCAAAAAAAAAAAAGAAAAAAAGTTCTGATAAAGAATTTTAACATTGAGACCTCCACTTTTCTATGGAAATGTATTTTAAAAAAAAATTAAAGTAATCTTTTTTAATTAAAGGAAGGAGGTCCGGGTTCATTCAAAAAGCAACTCAAATACTACACAAACTACTGATTAGGATCCAACGTTTTGCCCCAGTTTGCCGGGCTAAAAAAAGATACAAAAACTAAATATATTGTAAACATTGTAAGAGAATAAGATGACATGAAATAAAAAGTAAAGTAAGGTAGGACCAAAATGATGTAAAAAAAAAATATGTGTTAAAAATAATATAAAAATGAACAAAGTAAATTAAAGATAGTAAAAATAAGACATACAATGGTAAGAATAAATAAAAAAGAAGTACAGCAATTAGTATTTATCATAAAATAAACAGTAGAAGCAACAATAAATTGAAAAATAGATATGATAGAATTTTTTTATTTTCATATTTTTATAATTAATTAGTTTTTTGTCTGTTTAGATTATAGTAATAGAGCAAAACAGAAAAGTCAATGGTCTTCCGATCAACTATGAGCCATCTGCTGTATCGATATGCCGAGAAGAACCCCTTGTTGCTGTGGGAGGTTTATCAGACAACAAGGTTATATTTTATTTCTGGTTATTTTTGTTCTGTTATAATTAATTATATTACTTTAATAAAACAACTGGTTAATTAATTGTCTTCACAGGTTCATATTTTCACAATGAGTGGAGCTAGTCTTATTGAGAAATGCACCTGTGAACATTTAGGACCTGTTACAGATTGCTCTTTCTCACCAGATAGTAAATATCTTGTTGCGTGTGATGCTAACCGAAAAGTTATCCTTTATACCGTTCCAGAGTTCCAGGTAATGTATAAACTTATGGCAAGATTACTAGATAACTTCAAAAGTATAGTTTTAAAGAAACATAATTATTAGTAATTGTATTAGTTTATTATGTAAGATCAATAACATGGCTCTCTCTGCCTTCAAAGAAATGCCTGACCAGAAATACTTTACAGAGTTTGATGATGATGTTGCACAAGTCCATAAACAACTTGGACTACCTTTGAAAAAGTTTTTCTCAGCTTACTTTCCTTAGACTACTTTATTCTTAGACAAAATCTCTCCTAAAGAAACTGGTTATTGTATTGATCAGAGGTTTCATAGGCCCATATCTCGATCATTTATGAAGATGGAGGAAAAATTTAGTGTTTTAGGATCATTATATCAATCAAATGTTAAGATAAAAAGATCCGAATAATTTTGGTTTATAATCTTCACCTATGAACCTTTTTGTGATCCAAAGAGATAAAAACAAATTTTAGGTTTAGGTTTCAAGATAATTTTTTTTTTTTTAGAATCCAAAAATTGAATTTTAAAATATCTGCTTTCTACGGCCCTTCTCCAAGATTCCTTGGTCGATTATTTTTAGATTTAGTACTGAAGGGACAGGTCACCACAGGATGATCCTCAAAACTCGACAGAAACATCCACTTTTCTATTTTTCTAGTAGTGGCTGATTAGAGTTTTCTTATCTTGGCCATTTATGAACTTGAAGGAAAAATCTGGATTGTTTTGGAATCACTATAAACAATCACAAACTTATTTAGAAAAAATTAATAAGTTTTTTGGGCAATTACAACTTACAAGCTTGTCATTTTTAAGAACATAACTATCTGCACCTAAAGTGGACTCCCCTTGAGGCCATAAAGTCGACTAATTTTTTTAATTGTTTTGGTATCTACAAAAAACAATCATTTAGGTTGGTGAACTGTCTTATTGTAGTTTGACTTGAGAGGGAAAATGTCTTATCAAAGAACTGTAATTTGGCTGGCTGATTTTCCAAAACAATTAGAAATCATGATTTCTTTTAAGTTTCTACTTGGTCCTGTAATAAATCTTGGCAAAGCCATATCAATGTGGTTTTGGGCATAAAAAATAGTTTTGCTGCATTTTCCAACTTAATCCTTTGCCATTCTCTAGCAATAGCCTATCTTGTTTTTTCTAATGCTTTCAATGCTCCACTCTTTTTTCTTTTTGTTTTTTCTGAAACACACTATGGACGTATTCCAGTAATTTTAAGTAACTAATTATCTTTTACAGCATGTTTCCTCACTCCATTAATATATCCTTAACTTTTAATTGTGAGGATTTTTAAAGCGTCATTTATAATATTCATGATTATAAAATAAGAATTAACTTGAAAAACACGAAAATATGTTTCTTCTTCATTTTTCATTTCTCAATTTGTTATGAAGAGGTGAATAATTATAAATTCACTAAATTTACCTCTTACCTAAAGATTCATAACGAGGTTTAGACTATCACCACTATGACATCAGTGGGCCTCCATAGGCTAGCAAAAATCAGAATAAGCTTATGTATAAAGTATATTCATAATCTAAATATAATATTAAAGATAAATAAAATTAACATGAATGGAAAGAAAGTCACAATAACCACTAGTGAAAATAAAACTAAACATATATTTTTACTAAACTGAAATTAAAAAAAAAAAAAAAAAATCTGAATTAAAGAACGTTAATGGACTGAAAAACAATAAAAATAAAAATGAACAGGAAAGAAAAACAAATTGAAATATAAACCCAATATGGGGTTATACACAAAAAAAAAAGTGAAATTTTTCTGTAACTGTCTGTAATTATAAAATGATGATTTCGTTGACTGACGACTATGAGGAAATCTTCGGGCCAAAGACATAAATGAATTAAAGGTGAATGAATTCTGAAACAAAATGTTGTTTCATTGTAATATTGTAGCTGTTCAGACAAAACCTCATTGTGAAGTGAAAATACGACTGCATGTATAGTTGAGCGGAATTAGTTAAGGCAGCCCAGGTTGATACACATTGTCTTCTGTGTGAAGTTAATACTATTCCTATTTACATTTCTAGACATCTTCTGTATACACAACATTTATAATAAATGTTAAAAAATATCAATTATAGAATTTCGTTGATCGCAACAACCATCAATCAAGAATAATGTTGATATATAATAAACAAAAAATAACTTTGAAAACACCATGTTTGCCCCTAACTAGGTTTAAACACTTTTTGTATTTTATTCTGAAGGTCCTCTTTAGCACAGGATCCATATTTGGTGCACTTTCTCTAATAATTTGCAACATGTTTTAATTTCTTATTTTCACATAGGAAACATTTTTTCATACTCGTTAATTACATTTCTTGCTAGGTCTGAACCTAACTTTCAAAGGTAACTTTAAAAAAATTAATGAAGGATACATTTTTGTATTAAAACTCACTCATCTTCTGATTGGAGTACGAAACAAATGTTATTCTGTATCCATTAATTAAAACTGTGATTTTAGTAATTCTTATCCAAAAGGCTTTTTCTGATTTCTGATGTTTAAATTAGTTTTCATAGTTGAAGAACACCCTGACACTATAAGGTATATGGGTTTGTTGAAGTTCATTTTTCTCTTCAAATTTATTATGTTTTTATTTTTAATTACTATTATTTAGTTTCTTATATTTATGTTGTCTTCTTTTTTTTTTTTATGCTTCTTGTTGGATCAGAAAGTAAGTTTTATTATATATTTTACTCTATGTATTTATTTAGATTATACAAAACAATTAAAATGGATATAATAAGTTCATTAATAAAATAAGCAGTTCTGAGATATCGGGTAATTTTTATAAGACATTTTTTTAAAAAAATACAGTAATAATACAATTTTTTTAAGCATAAAACAATAATGCATTGTTTCAAAACTTTTCTCACTAGTTGTTATATTTTTCAAGCAGCAATTATGTGAGTCATGCCTTTATCATTTTAAGCTGATCCTAACAAATCTTTTTAGGAAATTTTTAAATGATAGATTTATAGTTGTATGTACTATTATATTATTATAGTATAATATATATAAATAATATAATATATAAGTATATAGGATTTATTTCATGATAAACAAATATACTGTTTTGATATGACTAGTCTCAATTTAAAGCAGTAAGGTTCGCTGTGTATATGGGGACTACAGTTTGTCCAAAACACCAGTTTATCTCTCAGTAAATGTCAACCTAGACTATTTGGGTCCTTGGGTAGATTTATTTTTTGAGATTTCTCAAAAAAAAAATTAATAAAAAATAAAATAAATTAAATCACTGTTAGTTATTAACTTTTAAAGAATAACATCATTTTTATTTTATTATTTATCAACATATCTGGCTTGTTAGACAATGTGGGTGTTCACAGCAGTGGGAATCAACGCATTCCTGTGTTACAATCTACTGCTACAGTCAAACAAACTTACAGGTCTAACTCAAAAATCAAATTAGTTACTGCCCATAAATAGTTGTTCATGTTTGTTCAGCTTTCACCACTGTATACTGTATCTTGATGTTAGTTCAAGGCTAAATATATTAAATATACAAAGTTGAAAAATTTGTAAGGAATAAATTATCGAGGTTTATTTTAATTATTATTAAACTCCTTTTCAAAATGGCGAATAGGAGAAATGTAAAGGCATGATCGTCCATCTCTTTTCTGTTATATAACACAGTAATTGCCCTGTACATTAATTATAAAATATTTCATAAAACTATGGAAAATTAGTATTCATAATTGAAATAATACCCATATGTGTAGGCTTTATTTAATCATATATAATATATATCATTATCATATATAAGGCAATTTAATCATATATGCTATTTATTTATAAGTAATAAAAGATGTCTTGGGTGTCAACTGCTTATTTTGTTAACTTCTTTTTTTTTCTTTACATTACTTGACTGAAACATCATACCAGGTCATTCAAAAAGTCCTGTCGTTTTTTGGGGGGAAATTATAAATAAATAAATATTTTCAAATAATCACCTTTATTCATCAAAATATCCACCGTTACAGTCGGTAACCTTCTCCCAACGAGATGGTAAAGCCCAAATTCCTTCCTTAAAAAACTGTTGATTTTTACTGCA
>NW_027115723.1:744669-766085 GCF_000696795.3 Halyomorpha halys | reverse complement strand
AACAAACGAAAAACGACAGGACTTTTTGAATGCCCTGGTATATCTCATTTTAGAGATATTGTCATCTCAGTAGGGCTGATGTTGAAGTATTCAGGTAATAATGACTACTTGTAAATGCTCTGGATATGTAGCACTTAACAACTCACATGAACATAGACATCTTAATAAAGACATAAATTTATTTATTTTATAATTAATCTTCTATTCCTTCTTTAGCTTGCTCACAATAAAGAATGGGGATTCCATAATGCTCGAGTAAATTGTGTGGCGTGGTCTCCAAATTCCATACAAGTGGCAAGTGGATCTCTGGATACTACTATTATTATATGGAGTGTTCTTCATCCAGCGAAGCACACAATTATTAAAAGTAAATATTAAATGTATTTATTACTGCTGATATTCTTGCTTTCATGAATTAAAAGTTAAATATTGCTAAGTGACTTGATATATCCTTATCAGTTGTTTAGCATAGAGCATCTCGGCAAGAAAAATGACCCTTCTAAAAGATCTTTTTACCAAAGAGAGATAAAAAAAATTAACATCAATAACCATCATGATTCAGTACATTCTTATGCATCTATATGGTGAAGCCATGCCTACTAACTAATAAGTAATAACATTATTTATTACTGCAACAAAACAGATGTTTCACCTTTTAGATAAAGATAGAACACAGAAAATTTGAAAACCCAATCTTTCGTTCACATTTCAAAAAAGTGTTAACTTTTCTTGTCGGGGTGTGGTATGTAGTCCATTTGTTTGTATGGCTGTAAAAAAAACTTCATTAAATATTTCCCATAGTACTTTTAAACAGAGTGTCTAATTTCTTACTGGTCAAACTCCTGTACAGTTCAAAAGCTGTGGTTTAAACCGTAGTGTGCGCAGAATTTTGTGTAAGTTAGCTGACCAATCAAACATTTCAAATATCAAAATTTAGAATAATATTTATACCAATATAACTTTGTAAATATATTAAATTAAAAAATATATATAGATCGTTAATATTTCTATTCTAATCATTAGAAATATTAGCATGAAATGTGTATTTAATATGATGTTTAGCACCTTAAAAAAAATAATAATAAAATAAGGCCTTATGGTATCATTTGTTGATGTTGACATTCTGATTATGGAATTGTGCTCACTTTATTCTCAAAATTAAAAAAATAAATAAAAAAAATATGTTAAAATTATATTTAAAAAAAAAGTAAGTCATAATTGAAATGAACCTTGGGTGTTACAAGCCGTATCACTGGGAAATGCTGAAGTGACTTTAATTTAACTCTGCTTCCTTAAAAGAGCAATTCTGAATCTTGAAGTTAACCCCTTGAGCAGGTGCTGGCCACATGTGTGTAAATGCTTGACAGTGCCCTAACCATCTTGTACTTCATTTATTTTTCTTATTCACATTTATGAGTTGTATTTTCTTTTTGAAATTCTTAACATATTATTGTTCAGACATTTAGAAATAAATTTTTCACGAAGTGCGAGAATGGGTCACTTATTTGATTTAATATATGAATTTTTACCTGCACTGACAATAGTTCGTTAAAAATTCTATGTACCAACATGACTCGGTAGAGATCATTCCTGTTGACTTAATTATAAGAACTCTTGAAATTAAAAAAAATATATATATGTTTGGTCAGTAACTACTATGGAGTATAACCTGTTTAAAATTTTCGCTTGTGTTTTGTTACAGATGCCCATCCACAAAGCCAAATCACAAGGCTCGTCTGGGTGGACGATGAAACTTTGGTTTCTGTTGGGCAAGACTGCAATACAAAAATCTGGACCATTCAGCCTATATCGTAAACACAAGTGGCCTACTCCTTGCCTACCCCTTTGTGATGTTCAGAGCTGAATGAAATCAGAGCATTTATTAATCTTAATTTATTTATGAAAACCTTTATGTCTCAGACATCGTATAATTGTGACAAATAAAATACCCATTTTATAAAAAGAAAAAGTACATAAACTTTTAGTTTTCACATATGCTAAATGTGAAACATGTTATAATCAAAATAAGGGCATATTGTTCCTTTTTATTTGATGAAATCATTATTTTTGTCATAATTTTATATACTTTATACAAAGTATTGATATAAATTATATTATTTAAATATTTATCGATTACTATAAACAGTATTTATTATGTTCATAAAATTAAAACAGTATAACAAATTTTTTCTTGTTTTGTTTTTTAAACAATTTCCATTCCATCTGAGTAATTCTACATGACAATTGAACCTATTCATGCACATAGGAACCAACCATAATTTTTGTGAAATTGTGCTTTATAAACAAAATCAATAATTATTTTAAGGACTATCATTTTGTAGAAAAACCCCAAGGTCCAATCTATATCGAATAATGATATAAAGGAATGCTGTACCTGGAGTTTTTGTTGTAAAATAAACAAGGCCAGGAGTCGTGGCTAAAAAAAAGTGTCCAATCTGAAGTATGTTTTGATCATGCAGGCCATGAGTACTCTAACCAAAGACTAGGCATATTAACACCTCCAGCCTTCATTGCCATCTAAATCAAATTTTAGGTCAAGCTCATTATATTTTTTTGCAAACATTTTTCATATTTTTTGTTGGTTGTGAATTGGTCATAATTAAGCAAATGTTTAGGAGCACCTAAAAATCGTAAATTGTTTTAAGCAATAAAATTTTTAAAAACCAATTAGCATTTTTAAAATTATTAGTATTAAGAATGGACACCAGGTGACACCAAAATCATTAAGCCTAGTAAAAATCTTCCAGTTCCAAATTTTGTTTTGTGGTTACTGTAATGACACCTGTTTAAGTAATAACTATGATTATTACAGTAAGTAATGGTTTTTGATAGATCCCTCTAGATAAACTCAAAATTAAGGGTAGATTAGTCAAATATGAATAGTTCAGTATTACCACAAAAAACGTCATTTCATTATTATCACGATAACCAAAATCATGTAAAGTACCATAATGAAATGACGTTTTTTGTGGTAATACTGAACTATTACTATGCTAAGCAGGTATTTTTTGTTAGGTAGAATTGGCAGCATTGATAAGGACAATTTCACTAATAAAATTATCTATGTTCAAACTTTTGAATAAGTTGCCTAATAACAAATATTGATGGATTTCTTTTCAAATACAAAAAGAATAAGGTCTTTTGCATACAATAATGACCATATCTTCTAAATGAAGCCTCCTGGAGTTCTCTTAGAACATAACAATGACCAGTAATCTTAAAATTACCCTAAAAATAAAAAAATATTTTTGAGATTTTTTTAATGGCTAGCAAACATGCTTTTTTCTTGTAACTTTCAGAAACAAAACATAAGTTGACCTCTTTCTTTTAGGGAAGAAAATATAGAAAACTTTTATTTTGGTATAGACGATACTTCGCTCTCTAATCAAGGAACCAAAAAAAAAAGTTTCCTAATACAAAATATTTTTCTAATTTTATGCTACAAAGGATAAATGATAAAAGAATAGGATGGATATAAATAAAACACTAGCTATTTGCAAAATTAATTATTTCCAATATTAACAATAAATAACAATAACAAAAACTTTCCTTTTTCACAACCTTATATACCTTAATACAGTTCGTACATGCCAAACAAATTACCAACCAAAACTGTCTGGAAGTTGTTAAACATTCCTAAGGCACAGGAAAACTGTATGTTATTATACTGTTTGGAAAGGCACCATAAAGGCTATCTGTTAGGTTTTTTTTTCTCTTTTAATATAAGTACTCTATTACAAGAGACTAGATAACAATGTAGATTGATAACTCATAACCTAGGAACTATAAGGCACCTAAACAGGCTTTTTTTAAAAGCCTTTCTTTCTTTTTATTATTATTATTAAGGATAAAAATAAAATTGAACTAATAACATCTACTCTAACCTCTTTTGTACTTATTGGTAACTATTTCTGTTGCCTATTAACTAAAATCACTCGATTTTTTTCCACACCCTTTTACAGACAAATGAGGAATTATCCTTCTATTTGTTTCATTTTTTTTAATATATACTTATTTAATTACTGGAGGGGACATAAATAAAATATTTTCTAAATAATTTAAAAATAAATAACTTTTTTGTCCCAATAAATACTTTGGGCTAATCATATCACTGGTTGAAGTTTTATAGAGGTAACCTTTGTATACAATTCATAACGACATATCACCTGTTTTTTTTTTTTAAGTATTTAAGAGGAACACAAAACTTACCAACACCTTAAGTAATCACTAAGTGATATGATATATAACATATCTTTTAACACGATATGTGCTCTTTTACTTTCGGCACTTATCTCTCACTAATATGTTTCATTAACACTGTTATAAATATTTATAATTACATACACAATGTGAAAGCATCGACATCAATTCAATCGAATGAATGTGCATAAAATTAGAATCTATAATTGGTATCTACTTATTGTTAATTATGTGATAATTCTATGTTTATATGTGTAAAATAGTGATTGTCCATTATTTGAAATTAAAATTAAATAATAGTCTTTGAAAAATCTTAGATTTGAACACTTGACATAAACACTCAAATACTAGGTGTGAATTTTTATCTATTACATAGTTTAAAAATTTACACTTCTAATATTGCACAACGTACTGCAATGTTATTCGCTATAAATAAATCTTACTGAAAAACAAAATCACATGTCAATTTTAATTGGACCACAAGACCGTACTCATTATTCGGTACAGTATTAACCTATAGAAAATAAAATTCATATTTTAATAAACTCTGAAAACATGAACAACTTTATAATTAGTTTTATATTTTATTTCTTTTTTATAAGAATAAATATTTACAAATTTTTATTGCTGCCAATATACGAGAAAATTGTAATTATGACTTAAAAAGACGTTTATACCAAGATTGGTTTTGGATTGGGTGTCATATTGATCCAAACAAAGATGAACCAATCACTTACTATAATTAACTAAAATAATCGAGATCAGACATAATTAATAATCTTTGGAGAGGTAACGAGGAGAAACATTTCACCCAGCTCTCACTAACAACAAACAGTGGCTTATACTGCTACGAAACGTTTGTTTTATTTATGAGATAGACCAAAACAAAAATAAATTATACTGTTATAACAGTAATCAAGGTGGCTTAATAGAACACCACGATAAATATACGGAAGTTCTAGGTAACTATGTATAAAGTTTGGTCTCGAATAAACATATTATTAATAACTTCCTCACGTACATGACAAATATATTAATATTTACACAATTACTAATAAATATATCACAAAATAACATCTTTATTACTAAAAAGTGATCAGTAATTATAAGATATTATAAGACTAGTAAATGGAAAAAAAGACTAGTTAAAAAAAAAAAATTAAAAAATCAATATATAACTTCTTCGCCTACATTTAGTGAATGGCACAATATCTATCAAATGAAATGTAATACAAACCGCACTACAAGAAAAAATAAGATTTAAAATTTAGTCAAAACAAAAACAATGAATCGTGCACCTTAAGCTGAGGGAGGTGAAATTAATTCTTAAAACCATTCAGCAAATTTTTAAAAAAATCACTTATAGAAATCAAGCTTGGATTTAGGAAACAACCAGCCAAATTTTAAGATAACGATAAATTAACTGAATACATTGTATGAATGAGTTCAGTAATGGAGCACTATATAACTTTTAAAGATGTTTCTTTCTGCACCAAATAACCGAAATAGTAAAAATTAAACTTAAGCATATATGTATATATTGTTGACCGTTAAAATTGATATATAAGAAGATGGTCAGGGTTGCGGTCAAAAGTGAAACAAAAATAGTTTACAACTATTTATTTTCCTACGTTTCGCCCCACTTTGCAGGACTGCTCAAATGAATCGATTGAACAGCCAATTTCAACCGATTCATTTGAGCAGCCCTGATGAAGCCCTGCAAAGTGGGGCGAAACGTAGGAAAATAAATAGTTGTAAACAATTTTTTTTCACTTTTGACCGCAACCCTGACCATCTTCTTATATATAAACTTAAGCATCATTTAATAAAAACACCTCTTAAATTAGAACCATATTTATAAACCTTTAACTTTAAAAATGACTATATATTTGAAGTTTAACTATCCGCTCTTCCATAAGGCAATTACTCATCGATGAATGCCAACATAGTAATCATTAATCCAGATTATAAATACAGTTGAGAAATTATTTTCAATTATGAATTTTTTCACTAGTTTAATTATATTTCAGTTCGAGAGAAACTAAAGCTCTTACAAACATTAAATTGAGGTAACTAATTTAACGCTTTTGTGGCCCAATTAGATTTGACATAAGATTATAGTAAAAGTATTCCTTGTGATGTGTAGTAAATAACTAAAGTTGCTGGTTCCTCAGTGGACTAGAGCCCCCTGGCAACTAGAGGACGGAGGACGACGTGAGCCCCGTGCTAGAAGTACTGTCCTGGTGGGGTAGCAGCAGGCAAGTCTCCTGGTGGCGGCTGCGGGTGCCTATAAGATACGTGCTTTCTAAGGGCATCCCTCGAACGAGATACGTGAGAGCAAGAGCTGCAAGCATAGTGGGCATTCTGGTGGGTTTCCATGTGAACACGAAGATTATACTGATTGGATAACTGCTTGCCACAAATGAGGCAAGTAGCATATAGCTTTGAGTTGGGTGTTCGATTTCCACCTCCACCATCTGCAAAAACGTTTAGAAACAATCTCTGAAGGACATTTCATGATTGTTATACAAAGGAGATAACTATTAAGTAAAATATGTAATATTATTAAGTATAACATTAATATGAAAAATATTAAATTACATTACATTTAAATTTATAATGTAACACTTATTTGAAGAAAATTTTGTGCACATAACTTTTGCATGGTATATGCAATAATGTTTTCTTTAATTATACTGTTCATTCAAGAAATTATAGGTTACGTTATCATTCATATTAATCAATAGTAAATGTTCATATGATTGGCTTGTGATAGTTAAAATAAGAAATGAAAACATTTGATTGAATGTTTTCAATAAATGTCTAGCAAACACTGTGTAAATTGTTGTATCACCCCTTGTAGTACTTTTGTTTAGTATTTTTGGTGTTTATAATTCTTAAAAGTAAATTATCTTGTAGGAAATATTTTAATTTTTTAGATTAAGTTTACCTTAATAATAACAATTCTTTTAAGTAAATTTACCCTAACAATAAGAAAGTGTCTATGTCGTGAACATAGCTAGACAAACAAAAATGGCTACTCCTATGTGTTTATTCTAACAACAATAAAAGTTGAAACGTATTATTTACCTGAACAATGTTATTTACACTATCTTTTATCCACTAGTTGCATCTCTACTTCTGTGTAGCATCAGGATATAACTTTGGATTATAGCTCATTAGAAAGACGATGAAACACTGAACATTTTCCTCACCTGTAGTAAGCAACTCCGATTTTGAGTTTTTAAGATATTTTAATTCAAATGGTTAAAAACTTTTATCATCCCATTTTTGGCACTATCTTCATCACTTTTTAGTCTTAAGGTACAATTTTCATTTCTAGCTCTTAACAAAGATGAGCTATAGGAATTCCCTCTTATAGCTTAAGGCAGAAATATGAGTTATAATAATTAGAATAGAACAGCTATTTCCTGAGTCAATGCTACCAGGAAATTTGTTTATATTGTAACAGGAGGATAAAAGCTTTAAGGAGTTCACTCAATCGAACCAATACTACTGGGATTATTAAATACTGTAATCTCCTACTCTCCTATTACAATATAAATTTTCCTGCTAGAATTGACCAATATTGCCCTCCTCCCCTCCCAACCAATTCCATTTCATCTCTCCCCAGTCATGAAATAATTAAACTCCTGGACAATTTTTTTTAATCTTGTGTTGTAAAATGTTGAAAAGAAGTTTCACTTTAAATCTCTTATCACGAAAACAAAACATGAGAGGTTAGATTTAAAGGCTCAAAAATAAAAATTTTTCTTCATTAGACTGCAAGGGGAGGGGAAGTTGTTTAATTACACTTTGATTTATCCCAAAATTGTGAGTTAGGAAATATGTATGTGCGAGGATAATTTGATAAATTAAAATGTTTATAAACCATTTTGTAATCAATTATTATACTGTATAGCCTCACAGCTTTCCTCAACATGAAACACCCTTCCACTCGGGATCATTGGAAAAAAAACAACCCTGATTATCAAACAAATTTTTTCATATCTTCAATCAAATGTCCCCTATATTTGATAATTCCATTGTCTCTATGATTATGGAACAACACTTCACACACAAATATTTTTTTTAAAGCTATTTTGTTCCCTCTTGAAAGTTTAAGAACTTTCCAGTACCTTTCTGAATGTTATTTTTACCACATTGCTACATAACAATTTTTTCTAAAACATACAATTCTTTTCTACAAGTATTTACCAGATTATAACATAGTAAAAGTCCAATCAGAATGTATTTCAAACCATGAATATTTTTTCACGATCTCATTTGGACTATTGTGGAACACTGTAAAAATGTATCAAAATTGATTTCAACTAATTCCATCCATTACTTTTGCTTAAAGATGCCATAATCTATTTACTTAAGCATGCCTATATTTCAAAAAGAACACGCCCAATTTGGCTCAAAGCTAAAGGAAAGCAAGTTAAAGATTAATGTAAAACTAGAACAAGCATCAATTTCTATAAATTCCATTCACTACATTTTTTGACTTGTGTAAATGTATTTTCCTCGACACAACTATATTTGATAACGCCATATCCTACTTTATTTTACACTCGGATAATAAATCATAGAACGATGAACTGTACTGTCATATGTACTAGGCAAATTTTTTTTGGGGGGGAGGGGTTTGTTATAATGGTTCTAAAACAATTTTTAAACTCAAACAACTGTTTGAATATTCTGACTATAACAACCCTCTGTTTTTCCTTGCATTCCCTGACTTTCCCCAATTTCATCAGTTATTAAACACCCAATAAAATGGCAAAGATACTTTGGCATCAACCTTATGATTTTTATCACAACAAAATGACAAACATGCTTTGATAGCAACACTTAATACGTTCAATCCCATCAGTAAAAAATATTTTTATACTCTAATTACACAGACAACTTTACAAAATATAGAATCAAAGGATTTCGAACAATGTACGACAAAACATTTTGATTAAGATTAGCTATACTTATAATAAGAACTTATTATCTAAAATCTTTTTTACCATCCAACTTTCTTCAGTCAATTTAAAAACCGACAAGCACAACTTATCATTAACATATTCGCAAACAGTTTAAAAAAGTAATTTTTATTTTTATTATTTTTTTAAATTTATTTTATTTTTCCGCCCACTTTATAATGTATTATTTCACTTTTTAAACTTTTTCTAACACATTTGTCATCACCCTCTTATGCATTTCCTCTTTTTATCTGTTGTTAAATACTTATGACTCTCTGTAATTTTACGGTACTTCGTCATCCTTGTAACATACATATATTTTTAACATTTTCTTAAACCATTTGTCGTCACCCTCTCACACGCTTTCCTCTTCTAAATATTTTAAATCTTTTCTACTATTTATTTTTAACCCACTTGTAACGTTTCCTCTAAAAAACACTTTGTCATCTCCATAAAGTATTTTTTTAATTCTGAGTCTGGCCATTCATGGCGCAGAACTCACTTGGCGGTAAGATTTCAAGCTAACAGGTTCGTTTTATGTTTATTCTCTTTTTTTCTTATCTTAATTTTACCCCCCCCCCCTCCTTATCTAATCTTTTCTTAATTTCCCTTACCCAGGTTATTAGTTATGTTCACCATATATTATTATTGCTGTTTTCTATTTTTTTTTTTTCTATTCACTTCTTTTGTTAAACTTAACTTCATATTTTACTTCTTTATCTAATATCATAGTTACATTTTTCATTTGTTAAATATATTTTCTTTTTCTCAATTTTATTTTTTCTTTCCATAATTTTAATTTTTAAATTATTAATAAATTAAAATATTCATATTTCTTTGCATTATATAACTTTAAATTTTTATTTTACTTCCTTAATTATGTTATTTTACCTACTTATTCAATTACCAATATATACATTATATTTTCCACTTCTTTCATCACTTTAATTTTATTAATTCCATTCTGTACAATTATTTACTTTATATCATTCTGTTTATATTTTATTTTTTGTATTCATTGGTTGTTATCTTGTTCTGTTCTTAGCCCTGATGAAGGCTAGAAATTCTGGCTGAAATGCTGGCCCGATTAAATAAGTTATTTCAACTCATTTGTGTTATATTTTGACCGCACCTCCCTCCCCCCAACCATCTTTGTCCCCCAAACCTCTTCTTGTATAATAATTAATATTTTTAAAAATGAAACAATTTTACTGATTAATAATTTACCTGAAATTAATAGTTTACCTTGAGTTAGATCTGTAGGAGTATCCCTTCTACTTAGGTCTTCAGCTTCTCCTTGAGACCTACCAGGACTGCTCCTAGTGCCCCGTGACTTTGGTTTTCTCACATACATACTTTTAACAGGGCTTGGGGCGACTGTATTATTATTACTAGTAGAATTGTTATTATTGTTATTACTAGTATTATTATTATTTTCATTAAGTTTCGGTCTTTTTATTCCAAGTGGTGGCATCTTCTCTTCAGGAGTCTGTGGAGTGCTTGGTGGACTTTGAGGAGTAAAACCCTCTTCTTCAAAAGGACCCTTTGAACAAAAAAAAAATATCCATAGATATATAATCTCATGAGTAAATGCTATATTATAATAAACATATTAAAACTATCATATAATAAATAAATTGAAATGTCAACAGCAAAAAGTTTTCCTAATATTTTTTTTTCTTTTTATTCAAAGTCACCTTTTTCTGTTTCTCTTCTTCTCAATTCTTAATTAATGATCAGAGGTTAATCCTTGAGTGTGCCCTACATCCCAGAAACACACATTTTCTTATTTTCATTTCTTTTATTACTATTGTAAATTTCGAGCACCTTGATTAAGAAAAGTATAATGTTGCTATATGTCATCTGCAATCACTATCCAAAGGACAATGTATCTGCAGATATACTAGTTTAAAGTGACACTGTCATTACAGTAAAATCAAACCATAGATAGTTATCTTTGCAGCCTGAAATTCAATTTTTAAAAATAAAAGAATACAAAACATAAACTATAACAAACTTCTGTCAACATTGATGAAAAACAAGTATTCAAGTAAACACTCGAGAGAGGGACTGATGGACAAAGTAAGTGAAAAAGGCTTTTTAATATTTTCTTGGATTTAGAAATGGTAAGGAGAAAAACAATAACATAAATTCTGTTCTCAACTTGTTTACACTTGTTCCTAAACGTTAATTGGAAAATGAAATTGTAAGACTAAAAACTAAAACTTTTCAAGACCTGGCTGTTTTTCAATCTTTCACTGACACCAAAATTCAAGCAGAAATTCTAATCTGCTAAGAATTCAAGACTGCTTAACACCCTATTAAAGATTTTTAAAAAATTAACCTTCTGAAGTTTAAATGGGAAATGGTTAAATAGTTTGTGTAATATAATTTTCATTAATATTTTTCTTCTTTCATAAATACCCAGGACCTATTTAGAACTAGACCTCTCAACAAACATCTTTTTTTATCATCAGCTGCTCTTTTCCATCTTCTTACACCCAAAGTTCTGAAGTAAGCAGCTAAAATCTGTTTCCATCAGAGATTTGGTTAACCTCTTTTACTTTTCCTCACTGGGAGTCCAACCAAAATCATTTTGAACATTCTGGTGCAATACTACCTGTGTACCATATTCCATCCTCCGTCCAGTACTAACCACCTTATTTGACCCTTATTATATAAAATCATGATGTCAGGGGAATCAAGCAATCCTTTTATTTCTATATTAGGGTTTATACCTGGTTATATATCTATATTTTCATTTCTTTCTTAATAAGTTTACCTTCCTTCAATTATCTTTGTCAATATCCACATTTCCAACTGGATAAATGGTACTCTGATAAACCTGTTTTTGATTATGGTAATTTCATTATTACCATAAATAATTCAGGACCTGAAAAAACCTGATACATGAACTTGACCTTATTTTAAGTTCTAACTCATTTTCTTTGCATAAGTAATTTTTTTTTAAATTCTTTTAATTGGAAATAATTTGTGACATGTGAATACAACAAATAAACCTTCATTCATAAATGAACATTGAAATTAACCCTCAGATGACTGGAGGAGGAATGAGCAATGTGGACTCCTGAAACGGAGACCTTAGTAAGGCAGGCAGATCCTTTGAGATAGGATACTTTTCTTATTGTCAATTATTGCTCTATTCTTCTCATATAACAAATTAAATCAAGAAAAAATTTCTGTATTTATTTTTTGAATAAGTTGAAAAGGACTTAACAATTGATGACTGTTACATGAGGTATATCAGCCAACTCCAGTTTTATCAAAAATGTTATACTCCAATTAACTGCGGGAAAAGGAACTATAAATTCTCTAAAATACCACTAGAAAGTTACAAAGTTTTACTAAGCGGAATATTGTCATCAACCACTATAGAGGGAGAACCAGCTCTACTACTCCAGTGGTACACTATAGTATATCCTCATCAAAGTGTTTACTACTGGAATAAATTATTTGAGAAGAATATTTCTTATTAAAAATTAACAAAACTAAAAACACTATTCGGTTCAATGCTAAATACAATTTCATATATCTTGAATATAATAACTACCTTTTAAATACTATACAAATGTTTGATGCTAATATAGAAATAATAATCATATAACATTCATACTGCTGAAAACTGAGCCAGGCCTCTTATGTGGAGAGTATCAGCGAGAGCTATGAGGCCAGGGAGTTGATGTTGATAGATGTTGACTTCCCCTGAGTACATGAATGTGACGAGGGCGCAAAGTTCTGTAAAATCAGTTCCAGGAACAACAATCACAGGATGTTGCAAAGGAGACATTTCCTAAACACATTCAATAAGAATAATAAAATAGAATAAATATTAAAAATGTTAACTATTTTTGAAATATGATTTTTAAAAGTATAATATAAGAAACAGATAGTTTTTAACAAACTTATAAAAAGATAAGAAGAAACTTATAAGAATATTAACTATTATTAAAATAATAATACTGGAAGATTGCTGATTGATCGTGTGTAATAATAATAAATGAAATAAGGTCCAGGTGTGGTCAAATAAAACTCAAACAGTAATAACTATTTTAATTGGATCAATTAAAATAGCTATTAACTATGTGAGTTTTATTTTACCGCACCTGGACCATATTTCATTTATTAAAAGAATAATAAATTATACAAAAATATATTTTATAGCATGATAAGTTTATAATAATAGGTTGCCAAATTTTTGTTCGGTGAAATTTATTTTTAATTACAAACCACTAAGAAAATAATACACCTTTAAAAGTAAATCATTAAAACAATATAACAAGGAGTTCACTTTAATGCAGAATCGACTTTCTGAATTATTTTTTTATTTTTTTTTACAAATATAGGATTGAGAGGATATTCTTCTATTGTTTCTGTTGGTAATAGAAAGCCTGGTCAATCTTACAGGAAAACAATATAATCTTTTTTCTTTAGATGGCACGAATATCAGAAATCTCCCCCCCCCAAAAAAAAAAACAAAAAAAAACTGATGGTTGAGAAACTGAATGTCCTTATCTTTGAATCCTTGATCTTCCAAGGGCTACAATACAATAAAACACTTTTTATGGACTTCAAACAGCTAATATACTTTCATTCATTCGAAATTCCTACATTATTCTTAGAATACACAAAAATGTAATCAAATGATCAAAAATTAGCTCAGAATAAGTTTATAATCATAATACGATTAATTATATTATAATTTAACAACCATATCAAGTGAATAATGAAATAATTATAAAATTAAACATTAGAACTTAGTGAACCATACTACAAAAGACCCATTACAAATAATTAATTCTTAACTGCTTCAACACTACAAATTATTTATTTTAATTTAGTTGCCTCTCACCTATAGCATGTCCTAAACTTTCTAAATTTAAATTGATTTGTGTGTTACATTTTCAATTTATTAATTTTTCATGGACCTGGAGAATATAACTAATATACTTTAATTTCTCTATTATTGAAAATTTTGGGAAGCCCAGTAGAATATGTTTCTCCCATTCTTTGAATAGCATATCTTTCAATAGTTGTAGGTTCGAATAAATGCAATGGATCATCATGAAAAAATTACCAACAGGCTTAACTAACTCAAAAGGTTAGAGAAAGAGAGTACTATACATTATCGACAGAGTAACCAAGATGACACGGTCCTGTATTGGAGGGAGGTCACCCATCCAATAGAAGAACCTGCACCACTGAACTTCAAAGGCAAATTATAAGTACACTAGCATACTTGGTAATTGTGCCAAATAATTATATTTATTAACAATTAACATTAAATCTTTGAAGTCAAATATTATATAAAGCTATAAGTTTGTTTGTTTAACACACTAATCTCAAAAACTAACAATCTGATTCAAAATGTCTATGTGCCAGATAGATAGCTCATTGAAGAAGGCTTTAATTTATTTATTATCATGATAGGGGCCACAAGAACAGATCAGTAGCAGTAGCAGTTTAATAAAAAGATTCCATAAGTATATGGCCATAACCATTCTATATATGTTCCATAAAACATGCACTTTTTTTTAGTTATTAGTCATTTTCTTTTTCTATATAAACTTCAGGTTTCATTTAGTCAATCAGATTTGCATTATGTTCCCAACTCATGTATATGAAACAGGTACATATATTCAAACTTAACTGCAAGTGACACCACAGGACGAAGATTAGAAAAATTAATTTTAGGAAGAGATTTGCAGAAAAAAAAATACAAAAAAAAAACTCAGTTCAATCACATCATTTCAAGGAATTATGTAAAAAATGGGCATATATTAAAAAATACTTAAGAACCCAGAAGGCCAAAATATATATTCATAAAAACAAAGGTGTCATAAAATATTTTTAATCTAAATAGCTTCTGCATTATTTAATTAATTCAATTTAAAAAAATTGAAGCAATATTTAAAAAAAAAATACTACCTCTGTAATAATGGACACAAAAGAATAAAGACCCAATCGCTATTAAGACAACTTTGGAGAAATACAAACAATTAAACATAATGTTACATAGTGAGGAAGGCGGAATAATTATAAAGTATTAATGTATTTCTGGTTAAAGTCCATCCCATTCTGATTATTCATTTATTTAAGGTGAAATAATATATGTATACAAATATAAATCTTTCTTATTTCATTGACTTCATAATAACAGAGCAATTAAGATCTTTAATAGAAAGCACATGAGAACTATTGCTGATCCAACTTATTTATATATAAGTTGCTCATACATTTAAGAATACCACATATTCTGGAATACATTTATAAGGTAAATTGTATATTACAAAATAAATTTAAAAATATAGAACCACAATCATAAAAGGAGTATTTGAGTACTGCTTTAAAACAGTAATTGTTAAACTGCACCTAACATTAGTTCAAAATAGCAAACAATTCTTTTTTTTCAACAAAAAAAAAAGCTAATAAGCCTTATAAAGCTATATAAGTTGCATTACCTTGAACTGCTTCAAAATGTATTTTTCATGAGGAAAAGGACATTAAAAATCAGTAGAAAAGGAGAAACACACAACTGGGTGGAGTAATATCAGGGGAATTTCATTAATAGGTTTCCTTGTATGGAAAATCATAAATATATAAAACAGATCAATTTGATTAAAATTACATTTTGTGATTACAAACATATCAACTCATAATTTATATTGAAAATTTGAAGTCAACTCTGGAATACAAAGCTCAGGAAAGATGACTAAATAATTAAATAACCCCCAACATAATCTGATGTTTTAACTTGATAAATGCTAATAAAATATACTTTTAATAAAGCAACTCATTCTTAACTATCTATTAATATGAAGAACAAAGTTATAAAATAATGTCTAAAAAATTCCAACTTTGTCATGTCTTTCTAAGTTCATTCGTAAATTCAAATTATTAATATTCAACCTTAAAACAATAAAACAAAAGCATTATAATATAGTGAAAGTACATTCTTCCTTACTTTAAAGATGTTTTTAAAGTATTGACTACAAGCTGATAAAACTATCCTGTGTGCTTTGATGCTCCTTCCACCAGCATACAAGGTTACATCAGTCAAGTCATCTCCATCAAGTAACTGTGGAAGGCTTGAAAGTAGGCTATTTTGATAGTTATTCCATCTTAAGCAGAACTGTTGCTGTATATCACTACTCATGACTAGGCCCTATTCAAACATAATGAAGTAAGTGATAAAAATGATAAGCCAATGATAAACAAAAAATGAAGTTGGCCAACAAATTTTTAAGGTAAAATAGTAAAATTTTTCGAATTTCAAACAAAGCAAAATTAAAATGTATAAATATGCATTATATTCCTAAATAAGTTTTAATTTTCATCCAGGGAATCTATTATTATCAGGCTCTGGACCAACTGGAAAAGAGGGGATTGGTCTTGGGCCAGAAAACAAAATAAAATGGTTTAAAGTTAGAATATTTAAAATTAAAATATAAAATAAATATTTTCTAAACACAAGTCACAGGACATTCATAAATAAACTTGACCACATAAACTTGAATTACCTAAATACTACTCCACAACAAGACACCAGTTACATATAAAATCTAAGGTTATCAAGACTATTATCAGCTGGTTTTGAAGGTAACATTTAAATTTCACAATCCGTTTTTTAATAATAGATATCATTATAATATGTTAATTGATATAAATAGATAAATTTTATTCATTTTTTTTATAAATGTCATTTATAATTATACAGCCTACTTAACAATTTTTATATTTACCTTCATACTTTCAATTGACAGCTCAATTGGGATGGCATAGTTTGGAGGTTAGTTTGAATTGAAAGTTTTTGTGAAAACGTGTGGAAATACAGTATAATGGAGTACTATAATGACTTTTTGTCACATCTAAGTGAAGTTATGACAAAGATTCAGGAACTTCTTGAAAAAGTCACCATAAAGCATAGTAATTTTTCAGTCACAGATGTTTTATTACCTTGTTTGTACTTGCTTTCTTTTATCTTTTCTGTAAAAAATTAATTTCTAGATGAAGCTGCAATATGTTTATTAGAAACATCATCACTATACAATCCACAAATTCTAATTGACTTGGCAGAGATGACAAGCAATGGAACTCGATTTGATGAATATATACTAGAAGGAGAAATGGTGAAGGATCACTTGGAAAAACTATTAGCTCAGCCAAAAGAAACTACTGATTACTTTAAAACTTTAGTGGAAGATCTAGAAAAAGTAGAGTCATCACTATCCAATGTATAATTGTTTTTAACATTACATATTTTTTTCAGTAACAAAAAAATGTATTTAATAAAAAATAAATCAGAAATCCTTACAATACCTCCACCTTTATTTTGAATACTTGTGCTATAAAATGATCTACTGCAAGAACATTTAGTACCAGTAGAATGAAACTTATATTTTTTAAATGAATCCATGAGAAAATGTATTTGCTTCAATTTAAAAATACATAAATAAACAAATGATAAGTTTATTGGATAAATGTGTTATTTTTTTTCCACATATGATTTTGGTGGTTGACATCAACTGGCCTTAAATGGTCATTTGCTTAAGATTAAATAATGAAAAGGTCATAATGATATGGGCCACAAAAATGTTGTTTTTATTATTTACATTTAAATGAATAACTATGTAGTTACAAATATAAAAAATGTATAGTGTATTTAAACGAAACATGAAAAATACATGAAACATTGGTATGTATACATCATTACTTTCTTACCAAGGCAACTCTAACATAGTTTATAAATCACATGTTTTAGCCTTTTATTTTTTAACAAAAGCATATAGACACATGTAACAGAATGTACAGTAATCATAATCAACATAACAAATCAAATCTCTTTTAACATGGATTAAATTCTAGTAAAAGGCTAGATACTTAGTAACTATGTTACTATTATAATGTAACTTATTTCCTTAAAATAATGAAAATAAACATATTATGATGAAATAACTATACTATTTCATTTCAATAATGAATGTACACAATCAGAAAGTGCAATATTATCATAATGAGTGTTCCACAATAAACTTTAAATAAATTTAATATATACGTTTTTTTTTTATTATCAGTTAAGTCGATATATCACAAATGTCAAAAATAACATAGTTTAATAAAAATTCTATCTACAAATTAATTATTGCATCTTATGCATTACATAAATTTGAAAATTACATTTCTTATAGTCTTCCATATAAAATTATTTAAATATACTGTACAAAAATCGAAATTGCCAACAAATATATAAAAGACTAACAAATATCAAATAAATACAATATTTACAATTTAACACTTAAATTCTATAAAAATATATATGGCTTCAAAAACTGTTCTACAGAGGAAACCACAGCATTTTATATAAAATAATAAACAAAATTAATAAAACTACAACTATCAATTCTATCACAAAAACTAAATAATTTTCAACTTCCAGAATAAATAAGTCTTTGGCTAAGATTAAAGAAAAAACTATTCAATTAAAAACAAAAGTCATTATTTATTAAATGATTCAAAGTTTCACTAAAATGGTGCCCAAAAGACTAAAATAACTTTCTTTAGAAAACCATAAACTTTCTTTTTTAATAATAAAGAAATACATACATTTAAGGCACTTAAATATTATTGGCAATGGCACAGTCTATTATACATATCATGTTCAAACTAAGCTATCATGTCTGAATTTATATCATCATAAAAGTCAAAATAGGAACTAGCATAACTAACGATGAACTGCTAAACTAAATAATACAAAATACATTAGAAAATAAAACTAATTTACTGAGATTACAGATGATAAGTAATGAAAATAAAATAAACTGTTTAAAGTCTTTAAAAATTGTAACTAATATTTCTTCTTAATTGAATGTATCAATTTAAGTATTTTAAGAACTTAAATAATAATCTGACAAACACAGGATTGCTAGAAATTATACACAAATTTGAATAATTTATATCCAATACACATTGATTTTTTTTTTAAATTCAGAAAGGCAATACTAATTAAAAGTTAAGTACCGCTAGGGATATGCCCTTTAAAGTCTTTTATAGGCCTTTCTCAAAGTCCTCACACAGAGTGGTATCTTATGCTAGGAAGAAGACTCTTGACTTGACCTACTGAAGGAAGAATCACGATGCCTAGCAGGAAGACTGAAATGCCAATCTTCGCCAATGGTGCTTTCAGTCTGTAGTTCCCTCAGTGGTGGGCGTGATCGAACACCTATAGTTGTTGGTCTCTCTTCTGGTTTTTGAGATAGCATCAACTTAAGAAGCTCATGCTGAAATATAAAATTTACAAAAAATAATAAAGGTTGAATTAATTATTAGAGTAAATTAGTACCCTTGTGTTCATGAGGAAATTATATCTCTAATAAGAATCATCTTTATTAAAATAAATTATAAATATAAAAGCAGTTATATTTTCAAATTCAGGATTATTTTATATACTTTCAATATAAATTTCATGGGAAATATTCTATTAATTACTACATAATATTTGGCCCTATAGTGATCCTATCCATAATAAAAAGAATACGAAGGAAATAAAAATATAGTGATCTAAAATATAAAACAAATATATAAGAATAAGACAACAGCACTGAGATGTAAAATCTGTATTGGAAGATTTTTTTTTTTTTAGCATAAGTAAATAATTGTAGAAAGATGGTTCAGGTGGTGGTCAAGAAAAGCAGACAAAATAATAGCAAAAATAAGGTTGCTTTATTAAGTTTTATATAATATTTTGTATATACTTTTATTGACCATCACCAGGGCCATCTTCAACAATATAAAATGATAACTTACCTCATCAGTGAAATCATTTTCAAAATTAAGAGGAAATTTATTTTCCCGGACTGAAGTAAGAGTTCTCCACCTCTCCATTTGGGTGTTAAAAGGAATCAGAAGTTCAAACAATATAAGTCCAAGGGAATAAATATCAACTTTATAATTATACTGTTGTCCAGAGACCTAAAAAATTGAGTTATTTTACAAATAATAAGAAAAAATATTTTAAAGAATAATTACAATACAAAATGAATTTAAAAGAATGAGGATAATTATAATCTGAATTTAAAGAAAAATAACCTGTTCTGGACTCATGTAGAGCTGAGTTCCAACCCTAGCTGTATGGCGTTCGTCAACAACCTTTCTTCCAAGTAATGGAGATCTAAAGTCATCACCTTCAACCATAGCTGTAACTAGCCCAAAATCTCCAACTTTAACTTGACCATCAGGTGAGAAAAAAATATTTGAGGGCTAAATAAAAAAAAATAAACAATAATCGATTACTTTACACAATATAACAAAATAAAATAATATGTAAGTCAGGCTTAATCAAAATTTCATAATTTGACAAAATATTGGATTCCATTGATAAATATCTCACTAAAAAACAAAAAATATCAGATGAAAACTGAAAGTTATGATTTTACAAAAGTTTTGTGTATAAGTACGGTAATTAGATGATGATGAACAAAAGTAAAAATTATATAAGGTACATCTTCTTAAGTATAATCCAACAAGGTTGCTAAGCAAATATGTTACTCTAATTCCTTAATATAGGTAAGGCCTAAAGCACCTCCAATATGATCAATATTATCATCAATATATAACACATTAATATTGCTTGGGTACAACCACATGATACGATACTATTGTCCTAAAAGTTTGTTCACAGCAGAGATTGCCACAGTCAAAAGGAGAGACAAAAAGAAAGCTAGTTGTATTATCATAGAAAAAATAATGTATGTGGATGAAGAAATTGTTAAATGAACCACAAATAAGTGAATCAAGTGATTTTTATACTTTCTGTGACTAGATTTATTTAATGAACTTTTGAGAATAGTTGGTTATTCCTGAATTCAAAAAGGACTACTACAATGTGTGATAATATTGCTCCCAGTCAGTATTAATAACTCTGCCTTATCTAGACAGTAAAGAATTAATTATGCCCACAAACAATGTAATGTTTAATATACTGTATAATAAGAATCAAATTAATCTGGATTATCTCTCTAGGAAGTCTGGTGAGTCAATTTTTTATAATTTTTTGAGGTTTATAATTACTTCCATCTTTTCAATAAATTATTATTTATTCACTCATTAACATTGTACAACGTTTCGGGACACACACCGTCCCATATTCATGTACTACAAAAACCTCATGATTTCACATGGGAAAATCATGTCCTCCATTTTTTC
>NW_027115723.1:736977-744619 GCF_000696795.3 Halyomorpha halys | reverse complement strand
TTCACTTTAGTGAAGATGAAAAAATGGAGGACATGATTTTCCCATGTGAAATCATGAGGTTTTTGTAGTACATGAATATGGGACGGTGTGTGTCCCGAAACGTTGTACAATGTTAATGAGTGAATAAATAATAATTTATTGAAAATGATGGAAGTAATTATAAACCTCAAAAAATTATAAAAAAAAAAAAAGAATCAAATTCTTTTATATTGGCACAATATATTGTGAACTGTATCAATATATGATGATATACTGATAGTTAATATATTGTACACTATTAAAAACTGTGCAATATATTGACACCATTGATCATCTAGGGGTTGTTTAAGGTGGTATGGTGCACTGTAGGAATACTTAACAAGTAGAATATAAAGCATTGCTGTAGTCAATCAAAGCTGAAATGAGGTCATATCAACAAGTAAATTTAAGTAATAAAGTCATGAACCAAATGTTTTTGAGCAATATTTATCCATTTGAGTAACATAGATCATAGTGAAAGGTTAAACGATTGTTGTTATTAATTCAGATTTAAAAGAAAAACAGAGAAGAATAACAATTTTAAAATTAATCCTCTTTAGTTACTAATAATTTAAAAAATATAGTAAACTTTTTTTTGTAATACCTTTAAATCTCGGTGAATCAACCCTTGAAGATGTACATATTCAACAGCCTGTACAATTTGGTCAAAAATATGCATTATTTGTTTTTTGTCACGTGTCAAGTTGTCACTAAGCCAGTCTCTTAAAGATTCCTTCCGACACAGCTGCATCTGAATAAATAAATACATTCGCAGGCTTCTTCCATCACTTGGTCCTGAGGAAATACTCAGGGAGCTTGGTCTGGTACAGCATGTAATAGCTGTCCCATTCGTAATACACTGGGATAATTCTTTAGATTCCTCAATAAATGACTCTTCTTTTTTTGAAGATCCTTCAAACACTATGTAAGAGTCACTGACATCTTGAATTTGTCGGTGAATTGGTTGATTTTCGATAGATTCCTCAATTTGACAGCTTCCTGGATAGAATGATGAAGCCTTTTCCCATAATGATTTAAGGACATTTTTTTGCTTTCTGTGGTGAATTGGAAGAGAAGGAGGTATTTCACTGGAAGGTGTTATTTGACTGCTCAGATCAACTCTTACTGCATCATCACTAAAAATCTCATCTCTGAAAAATTTATAAAATAATAAATGATTAATACTGTTGTCAAATGCAATAAATCTTATTTTTTAATATTTAGTAATCTTGAATAATGAAATAGCTGTTACGAAATGTACAAGGTTCAATAAATTTATTAGTTATGTTTGTATTAATTTAATCTCAAAAGTAGAGTAGTAAGTCAAATTATAAGATGCATATACCAGATTTTTAAATGTGAATTGTAAAATTATTCTTAATTATTATATTATATTTTTCAAAATTATAATATATAATGCTGATCCGAAGTGATACAAACTCTCACTACTGAGAGTGAGATAAGTATTGGGAACGGGTAACCAGTACAGATAAAAACTAATAATATATTAATAGAATAAAGAAAATATTTAAAAATGGGTAGAAAATACAAAAACTTACTTATGAGTGTGAGCCCACAATGCATCTTGAGTTTCTTGCCAGTTAGGAGGTGGGCACTCTAACCAAGCATTGAAATATCTGACTATATTTTGGTGATCAAGTTTAGCAAGAGCCTTCACCTCTCTCATAACCCTTTCACGTGATTCTTCCCTAAACAAGGAAGAACATTTGTAATCTTAAGATTGAAATTAAGGTTATGAAATTCATATTACATGAATGATTTTCAAAATGTTCTTACTTATTAGGAAGAGGAATTCTTTTTATCGCGTAATGACAGTCATCAATTTTGTTTTTGGCCTGGAAAACAACACCAAAACCTCCTTTTCCAAGGCAATGAACAGGTTCAAAATCAGTTAAATAGCGAGATACATATTCTGATGGACTGCTGAACAGGACTGGGAATGCAAACTTAGATGAAGAATTGTTCCTGGTGTGCCCACTTATTGGGCCTTCCACTAATGGTTCTCGATCCTAAAATAAAAAAAATATTACTCTTAGTATGCAAAATTTTAAAAATCGTGTTTTGTTTTTTTCAGTTATCTTCAAAATGGTAAATGATTAATAAGTTATTGGGCTTACTAATGAACAGATCCCTATAAAGTAAATAAATGTGGAAAAATTATAAGACTGTAAGCCGAAAAATCTACCCTAATGATATTGTTTGCATGGATGGCAAATTGTTTCAGAAAGTAGATAGTTTCCAATAGTTCGGCTTCACAATAACCTCAAAAAGTGATTAACAGACTGAGAGAGACCAGCTTATTACATGTATGAACTTCTTCTCTTTATCAAGAATACTGAAATCCTGAAAAAATCAGAAGCTGAGAGTGTACAGTGCCATGATAAAGCCAGCTCTGATATACGGCTGCAGGATCTGGGCTCTGCAGGAGCGAGATCAGAGCCTTAACACATGGAGGAGAAGAACTAATAATGAAATACTTGCAGAGACTGGTCAGTAAATAACTCGTGATATGAAAGAAAGGGGTTTAAGATGGGTGGGTCATGTGGCTGGAAGCAATCCATCAGTTCGCCTCACAATGAATGCCATTATAGTTGGCAAGAGACCACATGAGAGACCAAAAACTAGATGGATAGGCAGAGTCAACAAAGTGTTTTAATAAAAATTGTAACAATCTTCACTCCTTAATAAAATATTTTTATAATTCAAATGAGTTTAAATATAGATATGCAAAAAGAAGAGCCACCTTTTCCATTTACCACTGTTCACATTTTTTTTTTGTTAAATATAATTAAAAAGTCATTGTTCGTACCTCATCCTTATTTTTTCTAAGAAAGAGAATTAACCGCCTTTGAAGAATAACATTCAGTAGAATTGCAGTAGAAATACTTGTCAGCAACACTTCCTTCCTAAAAAGAAAAGATTCACCATCAACATAAGTTCTGCAATTTATGTTAAAAATAATAACTGAATCATAAAAAAATTAATTACACAGTAATCAATTAGGATCAATTTTTTATTTCTTAATTACTTTCTTTTATGTTCGCTAATTATTTATTCTTGAAGAACAGAGTAGCTCAGCGAGTAAAGGCACTGTGCTACTAACTTCAAGGACCTGGGTACAAATCTGGCTATGGCAGATGATTAATTATATTGTTACTGTAGCCATGTGTCAGCCCTCTGTGGCCATCCAGCCTCATACAGTTGGTCCCACCCCCCTTAGTTGGGGAAAAATTTGGCAGTTGAACTTGATCACAACAAATTACCTCCTTGCACACAGTTATGCATGAACCAGTACTTCCTAACAAAGTACTGAACCCCTGGCTCATTCATGGGCTGTAGCGGTACAGACTTTCATTTTCAATTGTTTATTCATTCAGATTCAAAATAAAGAAAATCTCTTGAACTGATAAAAAGATATCTTGTTCATCAATTTTTCCACATCATTTTCAGGCAACTATAAGATTATACTCAGATTTCTTGAATTTACAAATAGGAACTGTAAGGGACAATCAATTACAAATATATTCGATTCATAAGTCCAAAATATAGACAATCATAGCTTAAGTCCGATCATATTGCATTTTTAACACTCTGCATCGAAAATTCAATAAAATAATGAAGAATCTTTCAATTAAAGAACACAGCTCTATCATTTCATGCCAATAGAGAATTAATGATTTAAAATGAACATATTAATAACTAGCTATTGCAAGCCCAATATCCTAACAGAAGTGTGTCATAAAGTGACACTTCATTCACTTTAATGAAAACTTAAACCGGCTCCACGCAATAAATATTCCCAACATTTACTACACCTCCTTTCCTCTCCATAAAAAACACTTAAAGGAATTAAAAATACGGGTAAAAAACAACTAAATATTTCCAATATAAAAAAGCATATTACTCACCACCAGTACCAAAAGGAAACCATGATAACTTGGACAGGTGTTTCCTTTTCTTCTTCATCCTCATCATCAATATCTTCAATAGTTGGCTCACCATTGTCTATAACTATAGTGATGTTTACTTTGTCATTTGAAGAACATAAACCAGTTTCAGCCTTTTCAACATCTGCAGCACTATACAGAAAATATCCATTTCCTAAAACAGTGAAGTTTAATTTTTAAAAACTTTTTTTATCAAATAATTTATACCTTAAATAACATAATACTTATCATTAACAGAGATTATGTTAAAGCTTTATATTTCTGCATTTTGGTAGAGTTTTAGTAATTGAATATTTATAATACTCCTTCCTATATTTATTGTTAATTTTAGTTTTCAACTCTGGTTTTAATGTTGTTGCTGATCGTTAGTCAATTTATACTATTATTATTAGCCATTTATTTTGAATATTTTAGATTTCACCATTTAAAAAAATATAATCATAGTAACAATAAACAATTTACCAATGTTTGATAGTTCTGAGTTAGGCTCTATTTGTATAGGGTTATTCCTTAAAAGCAAATATTACTTATGTAATTTATTTATACATACCATTAACATACTCCGAACCATAAAGCACAGATAGTGCAGTGGTTGATGCTTGAGATTTTTCTTCAGTGATTTGAAGGATTGGTTCTTTTGGTCCAGTTATTCCAAGAACTCTAGCTAAAAATCAATATTTTATTAAATTAAATACCAACATTCTTATAAAAAATGTAGGAACATAACAAATCAAACTGATTGGATCATAAACAAATCTCTAAAACCAAAAAATTACAGTATAGTCGAACTACTTATAAAAAAAAAAATTAAGGCACACTATCTGTTACAAAGAATGGAAGAACATAAGTATTAAAACTCATAACACAAGAAATATTAATTTTGTTTAAAACTCTACAAAACTGACAACAAAAATTTTGGCCCCAGTTGTCTAATTAAGCAGTCAACTATAACAAATAGTCATCAGTATCATCCAGATCAGAACAATTTACCTGGAACAGGTCTCCAAGGAATTCTTGGAAGAAAGGTTTCACCAGCAATCCGATGGGTTTGTGCATGTTCCAATACTTTGCGTTGCATTTGGACACTTTCCTGAATATACAACTTCATAAAAAGAAAAATTGAATTAATTTCAAGGCTAGACAATAATTCCGAAAATAATAAAAATGTTAGGATCCATATATATACAAACCTGTTTATTATGCATACCAATATACAGTACAGGTGATTTTGGTAAAGAAAAATGATCTTCCCTAACATTAGAACCTCCAAATAGATCAACCCATTTCATTTGTCCTTTTATCACTTGCCAAGCACTTACAACGGGATACTCAAACTGAAATTTGGAAAATTTAATTTTATAACAACTTATTAAATTAATTATAACAATAAAATTTAAAAAAATAAAGTAAACGAGATACTATGAAAAAAGGAAACCATGTTTTTTTTTACCTAAAACATAAACAAATATTCCTGATTTCTTTAATTCTTTATAGCAATAACTGCTATCAGTATAAATAAATAGCAATCTTAACTAAAGAAAGCAATCTCAACTTAAGTGTAAATATTTTAGAGTAAAATAATTTGTTTTTAATCTGAAACTAGAGCATTTCCAGAAAATACTGAGACCCCTCAAATAACTTTTTGACAGCTGGAAGTGATTCAAATTGAATGGCTAAGGGCAAGAACATGATAAGCCACAATTTAGATAAAAATTAAAATTTTGTGTAAAATGCTTTCTCTATAAAACAATTCATTCATTTTGTTCATTTGTCTAACACCATAATTTTAACACATTTATATACAATATTAAATATATAAGACATTAAATAAGTATTGTAAAATGTTTGAAACTGCTCTACAGGATAATTTTTATCATGTGGTTTGTCATATTCCTGCTCCAAGCCCTTCAAATATTTGTTTAAACTTTACAGGTGGGTCATCTTTATGGAATGCTTCATAAATAGCTATGATAGGATTAGTAGTTCACCCCTAATGGGTCATTACTAATCCTTAGAGATTATAAGACTAATTAATTCATGATACTTAAAATTTAAAATTCTACCTTATGCTTCCATACTACTTCCCCAGGATTTGTCTTGCTAATAGCACAAATAAGACCATCAGGAACAATAACTTTTAAAATATAATCTGCTGAAGGGTCTATAACACTATGGCAATATGATGAGGGATCATGAGCTATTTTCACATCATGCTGACCAACACTGAAGTTCCACCTGTATTAAATAGAGGATAATTAGAACACCATAATAAATACAAATTTAAAAGCAATAAGCAATATAATTTCAAGAAGAATCAAGATACAAATATATTTTTGAAAACTTTGAAATTACGACTAGACATCTAAACTTGCCATAGAAAGAAGCAAAATACAATCTATTTATTCCATTTACCCTACCATGCTGCCCCTTATTCTTTTCAATATTAAAATTAATATTCAATACCTTTATTCACCCATTTTAACACTTCTATTCATTGGTGTTAAAGGATTACAGTTAAAAAAGCATGTTTTTCTCACACAATATTTATAAATATGGGCAAGTATTAATCTTATATTTTCCATGTTTAAATATTTCTAATGAAGGTAAAGTAAATAATATCCCTTATATTTCAGAATTTTTAAAAGTTTCACTATCAATCAGAATGTAGTAAAAATTGATAAAGAAGAAATCAATCAAAATTTGTTGAAAGAATGATTACTATAATTTGTATAATTTTTTTTTACTCCAATATTAATATTCCTAATAATAGTTTACTTATTATTACTTCCTTAATTTTCTAAGAAAGGGTTGATGTGAGAAACAGAAAAGACAGCTTAATTAAGGAATATAAATTAGAAATGTGAAGAAAGCTAAAATTTAAAAAGCTGAAGAATTTTCAGAAATTGCCAAAAGTTTATTATAACTTTCATTAAAAGAAAAAAAGGCCAAATCTTTATAAAAATACAGCAGAGCTTATACTGAGGTTTTAGGAAAGGCTAAGGCCCCAATGTGAAAAAATTCACAATCGCAGGCACACAGTGAAATAGTTACTCATTATCTACAAAAATACATTAAACTTTGATAAACGCTGATCATATATTATAGCATTATTGATAATAAGATAACAATAGAAATATATCCTAACCTTTCAGCACCTGATCGTGGTTCAATAGCTCTAATTGTTTGTGTCTGACGCTGAACAACAATTACATCACCCACAGGACTACTTTTGGATTCATTATCACATTTGGACATAGAACACTCATAAAGAATTTTTCCAGTGCTAACTTCAACACCATACGTTTTGCTCTCCCGTCCACCTGGAAAATAATTAAAAAAGATAATTAATGCAATTTAGCAAGATCTAACAGGCATATAACAATTTAGTATTATTAACTTAAAAAACAAAATTATAAAGGAGGCTTTGAGATCCAAAAGGGGATAAATCAACACTTCAAAAGTTTTTAGAAAACACAAAAATATGCACAATTCTAGTGATAATTAAGCAGAAACACAAATTATTGGACTTAAAAATTGTTATCATTTTAATTATTCAACATTAACAAGAAGTATATACATGTCCGGTCAATGACCTTAATTATTTATGAATAATAATTGAAACTTGCCGACCTTGTCTTAATGCTCAAAGTAATCTT
>NW_027115723.1:687947-736927 GCF_000696795.3 Halyomorpha halys | reverse complement strand
AAAAATCATTAGTTTTTAACTTTTAGGGAATATTTTATCGCAGTAGAAAAGTTGGGATCAGTTGCGATTAAAATAAAATATAAAAAAGTATATTTTGAAAATTAACAGTTTTTTGTCTCACATTTTTTTTTAAAGTTATCATGAAAATATTAACAAATTACCTGATATAACAAGATCATCTGAATACAGAAATGAAGATTTCAAGAGGTTATCAGCAGTTATAGGAATAGCTTCAACACTGTCACCATTAAACTTATAAAGACCCCCACTTAAAGATGGGATCATACGAACAAATTGACCATTGTTAGTTAGCTAAAAGAATAAATATTTGAATTAAAATATGGATTAGTAAAAACATAAAAGCTTGAATTAATATTGTCATTGTATAAAAATATCTTATCAGCTATACTTATTACAAACTTCAGGAGTGACAATAAATGAAAAAGCGACACATCAAAGGTTTAATTTTTGTGTTATAAGCGGAAAATAGTTTACTTAAACATCAGAGATATTGCCAGGAGGGAGAGATTGCTTTCTTGGAGATTAAAAAAAAAATTAATTCATTAAAAGGGACAATGCAATTTGTGAATACCTGTACTAAGGTATTAATTACCATGCCTTGTTTTAGGAAGATGCACAGTGAAACTTCTCTAAATGTACACCCCCCTACTCTATAAATGGAAACCAGTCTTAACAGACCATTTTACTGAGAACAGCCATAAAAGGTACACATTGAACCCCTCTATTACAATTTTGTAATTACCAATATAATAATAACTAATTTAATTTTAAACCTTAAGTAATATTTCCAATTGCTAAAAAATCATTTTACTACCAAACAACATTATATGGATTTTATTCTTGGAAAAAAAAAAATCGATAACATAAGATTCTAAATGTTTTATTTATGAACTTGATGTTCTCATACAAATAAAAATAATAATACATTTGATCTTAAATAGATCGATTTTAAATGAAATTTTATTGGACTTGAAAAGTTTATACTGAAAATAAAATAAATAGTTTCACAAAAAAAATCAACATATTCTAGAAACATTCCCAAAGAACTTCCAAAGCAAGAAAAAATTATGTATGTACCCAACAAAATGATGGCCGAGATGAGATGTACCCAGAAAAATGCTTTATTTTTATTTTTAGAATAATTAAGTATCATAGCTTAAGTGACATTATGTATATAATTCTATCATTTCATTTTTGTTTTTATTTCATATTTACTCCTTAACGGAAACTTTCATTCCAACACGGAAACATTCCAAGTAAGATATCATCTTCCCTTTGGGAGCCCATTAAATACAAGTATTACTATAACTGATAGTTCATTGTATGTCAGTACACAACACACAAACACCCTCAGAAAAAAGGAGTTACGAAATGAAATTAATTTGTCCCAGGGTGTTTTATTCTGTATATCAACTATAATTTCAAGGAAAACAATTTTACTCTAAATGAGTACTTAAGAGATTTGATTAGCATATTTGTCATTTATGATCAACAGTTTTCATCATTAAATTAACATTTATTTTCCAAAATTGTTCCCTAATATATAATTCTTATAAAAGAGAAAAATAAGTTGCATTATTTATACCATTTATTTTTATTTATTATTATTATTATTTTTTTTTTGATAAGCCACTTCTAATCTTGTTACAAACTTAGGACTCTCCTCTTGCAGTTTATTAATCCAAAAAAAGAAAATTATTTTTCTTGAACTAATAATTAATAGAAAAAAGTTAATGTTACAATTACTTCAAGTCTCCACAGCATTTAAGGACTTCAAATTTATTTTTATACCAATGAAGAATAAAAAAAAAAATGTTACTGGCCACTATTATATGTAAGTTTTGAAGTTTTAACAATTAAATATTTCAAAACTCCACAGTAAGGACGAATTATATGTTCAAACCAGAATTTAAAAAAAAATTAGACAATTAGATAATTGTGTAAAAGATCCAACCTCTAAAGTATGTATACTAGAAGACAACATCGGACCAGTAGTAATACTCCATTTTTCAGCTCCACCTTTTTCAATATTTAAAGCTGATAGTCTTCCATCGAGGGTGCTGACAAATAGCAATCTACACATAATGACAAATTAGCAGCATAATCCAAGGAAATATGTTAGCAATTAAAAAACAAACAAAAGTGACTGCTAACTTACTTCTTGAATTCTTGAGAGCTGTCATCAGTATTACAAAATGGTAATTGTTCAACTTCTAAACTGCCAGAATCACAAAAACAAGCAAAACATGAAATAAAAATCAGTACTAAAATATTTCTTAATGTCAACATCTTTCAAACGTTAAAATTTCATTTTCGGACTAAATAAAATACTCCTGTAGGAGAAAATCAAATGCGAATCTGTTGATTATCCCAATGTTATTAAAATAAATATTTATCAAAAACCTCAAATCGGAGGTTCTGTATAGCTAATTTCATCATAACCTTCACTTATCCCCTCTTCAATAATAAATAATATCGAATACAGCGCACTGTAAAAGAATTCTCTCAATATTATTACGTTAGATTCGATGACAAACTTATCTTCATCACTGTCAAGGGCATAACTTCTCCCTAGGTTTTATTAACGTATTATCACTATTCGTAACTGTAGAAAACGGAGGGACGTTTACCTATAGACTTGTTCAAACCTGACGTGCTCAGCAGTCAGTGGGTTGATGAGTCACCCGATATTCTCCCTCCAAATTTCAAACTAGTACAATGAGTTTCCATTTAATTACGTTTCATAAATAATCTATTAATCCATGGATCTAATCACTACTTACATATAATAGTTTAAATAATTTAAAATATGCGTATAAAACTATTACATAACTAATAATACAAAATCAGTATAGGACTGTTACATCCTTTGGTCGCTTATCTCACGTATCTTAAAAAAATAATAACTTTTTACTATAAACTGAATATGAATATCGGCTCGTTTCATTTGGTTGAATATTAAATGATATGTTTATAACTTTGTCATAAACAAACACAATCAATTACCTAAACTAATAATAAATCAAGTTTAAAGTATCCGAATAATACCTAATTGTTAGGGATAGGTTTAATCAATCTATTGGATAATTTAAAGCTAAAAAATAATTTGTTTTTGTTATATTTTCCTCTGAATGACTAATCATAAATTTAGATTACCATTTTTTAATATCGCCTCAGTTAAAGCACTCAATTCTAAATTATTGTTTGATTAGCACAAAGAAAATGATTATGAATGATTTAATAAAAAAAAAAATCCTGTTAAAATGAAAATACGACTCTAACACATCTACTCTAATAGTATAAAGACAAATAGAAAAGAATTTTATATTATATGAAAAATTTCCTTCCAAGCTTGATATAATGATGAATCCCGGAGGATTCTTGCCAGTTTTTCTCATTTTAATGAAACCGTTGGCGTATTGATCTTAGAACTTCAACCTTGAAAAAGGGATACCTATTACATAATTTGCTTATAAGTCCATCCTTAAAAAATTCATGGAAGAGACGGGAATACAAGTGTTACAGAATTGTATATTTAATTTTATCAATAGTATATGAATTTGCTGATGTAAAAATGCAACCACTTTATGTCCTATCATTAATCTATCATCTAATTTTCACAAAAAAAAATAGTCATTAGAATAAAATCACAAAATGTTGATTTCTACTTGTGTTCGAGCAAAACTTTTAATTCATGAAAAACTATATCTCAGGAATTATTGGACGTATAGACCACTAACAATCAAATTAAAGCTAGTTGAATAAACAATAAAGTAGTTTACAATTAGTATTTTTGTAAGATTAGCAACTTCCACGCAATTCACTACAATAGATCCACAGAATGTTGCTCTCTCGATGATTGAAAAAAAAATGTGATTTATGAAAACTATATCTCAGGATCTATTAGACTTACAAAAGTCTTTTAGCAGTCAAGGAATTTATAATTAGTATTTTCGTAGGAGCAGTAGTTTTCATATTATTTGTCAAAATAAATTCACAAAATATGAATTTTTCGTTGTTTATAAAGAAGGAGTGATTTAAATGAAAATATGGAGGAAATATGTCGGATATTAGCAAGGAGGGAGTTCTAGAGTGAACTAGAAAAGGCTAAAAAAGAATGTTCGAATATTTTAGTTCTGTGGACAGGGATATGACGTTCAGAATGGTGGAATCTCTTTTCCTATGGGTGAATAGAAGATTTAAATTGTAGGAGACTATAAATGTAATAAGGGTGCTGGGAATTGATAGTTTGGTTTAGGTAACAATTTCAGAGAAATTTCAGTTTGCCCGCTGCTCTCATTTGTTCTTGTGCTTTCTCATATCTTGAGTTGATAAGTCTCGCTTTACTTTCCTTCGCTGTATCAGACTGTCCCGCAGATGGTGCCTGACAAAGCTTGTGATAACAGTGGGAGAGTATCGGGTCTTTACTAGGTCTGACACCGAGGTCAGCTCTTTAACTGGTGACCAGGTGCGCGAGGGTCAGCATATTTGACTGAGGAGTGTTAAAACGAAATACAGCGGCTAATTTCAGTTTCAATTCTAATTGAAAATATTTTTTTAGTTGTTTTTAGTCTTAACCTTTTTGATAATAAACGGTTTTCAACAAAAAAAAATCAATAACACTTTCATTTGAAAGATCACTACTATTGGCCTTTTTTATTAGAATCATCCTGATTATTTCCTCAAACCGTATCAATACTACAATAAATTCATTTTCTACAATAAGAAAAACAAGTGATGGAATCCTGCAGACAAAAAAATATAAACAAATTAAAGTTGCCCGTCAAAACATATTAGTAGATTACTATTAAAATCCAAAATATCATACTAGTTTTTACAAAAGCAAACTTTATCTGATAAAATCAATTTTTTCTTTAATTAGTTACGAGAAAGTAATCAAAATCTGACATCTAGAACCCATACGCAAAATTCGTGTTGACCGGTCATATCTTTATTAAAACACGAACTTCAGTACATTCGCTAATCATTACAGTGGTCCCTTTTGTAAACTTGTGACAGATAAGATAATAATTGTGATAAGAGGTTGAGAGTGAGGAAATGAGATATTTAGCTGATAATATACAGGACTAACTAATAAATTAACTAACATATTATTTTTTTCATAATGCATACCTTTATTTCATTATATAATACAATAAAAACAGTCTCATGCCAACGTTTTTAATTATAAAGATTCTCATAATATGTTTGATCAATACCTATTTTAAAAAAACAATATTTCAAAAATTTAGATGCAAATAAAGCATTTTGACATCTTAAGTACCGAAATAATATGAATGTATTTTCTGTAATAAAATTTCCTTGCAACGCATTAGGTTTAGTAATTAAATTTTAATATACACGTAAAAAGTAGAAATCACGGATAATTTCAAAACTATTTGCACCTTATTCTCTTTAATATTAATTCATTTCTTGACTTCGATTTTTTAAAAGAAATGTACTAAATCAGTAATCAGTTTGGATACTTTTTTTTACGCGGCTATTAGATTGGCTAGTTTTCTATAAAACATTGTGCAACTCTTCCTTAAATATTTTATAATTTATCCCTTGTACTATTATTGTTTTCTTATTTTGTTCATTTTCAGACGTTGTAGGGTCCTTTAATATGTTTCCGTTAGTATACTAATTAAATATTCCTTCGAATTTAAGATCGTGTGTTTGCGTATCGATTTATTTTAACTTAATTTAAAAATATCTTATTCTCTCCATTACACTTCTTTCTCTAAGAGCCACTTTATATGTTATTTACATGTTATATAAATGCGTATGTTATATATTAGTATGGTTTCGGAGGCGTAGAAAACGGTAATGCAACCGATTTCAAGATTGTGAGCTCGTATATTGATAATACTATAACATTTAGGATTCATAACTTATTAAAACTCATTTATGCTTTCGTAGTTGGAGAAAATGAAATTCGATTTATTTTCGGATTTTAAACATATTAAAACAGTTAGAGATAAAAGTGCTATCGATTTCAAGATTATTCAATTTATGCACTAGTTTTCAATTACATCTTCGAACTTTTTAACAAATTAATAGTACGCTCTTAAACACGATAGCATTTTCGTTACCTGCGTCTCCGAAAGCATACAAAGGAACCCCATTATATTAGAAAACCGAAAAGTTAAAATAAATCGATATTAGATCGGTGTATTTTCATTTTCTACGTCTTGGGATACTAAAATACAATACGAATACTTGTATATAGTACAATATTAATACTGAGTACGGTATCCTTCATCAAAACAGTGTTAACGGTTTCCAATGCCCAATTTACATTGAATAAAAATACAAAATAAAATCTACATTAAAATTATGTTGGTGCCCGCCATCTAGCCCTTGACCTAAAGAAGTTACCCACAAGTAGAAAAACGATGACCACTCCAGTCCTATTGTTCATCAAGAATTACAGGTTATAACGAAAATATCGGGCTATGAGTAAGAAAGGATAAATAATGTCATGTATTTAGATATGGAATAGTTGACAAAAAATAATCGCTTAAGCAAATATTGTCTCAATGACTACCGAGGTCAACAAATAGCTGGTATTCCGAACGTATACTATAGATGTTCCTATTTATTATATATCATTTTAATACAAATTTTTCGAAAGAAAATTTTTGATATGGTGCTAATTATGAATTACCATCGATAGTTGAGGAACTTGATTGTAAAACATGATACCTATTTGATATTTATTGTTGATTGATGTTTTTGGATTCGACAGATTTTGAAGGTTGATTTAATAGAATTTTGAAAGTATTTTAAAGAGATTTGTATTTTTAAGGAAAAACTTTATTTAAATATAAATATAAAGTTGTGCAGCCCAACTTCATTGGGTTGTTAGTTACACAGCATACTTATTTTAGTCTAATCAGATGATATTTTTAATCTAACAACAAACAGGTCTATAAAAGTATACAATAATAATTACAAACATTAGTAGTGTATAACATTAAAACATGATTTTTTTTCATCTCTTTGGTTCTTTTATTTTTTTCTGCTTTTTTTTTCCTCTTCTTTTTTTCTCTCCATTACCTTTTTCTTTTCCTCTTTTTCTTTTCCTCCCTTTCCTTCTTTTCCCCTTTTTATCTTTTTCCTTCTTCTCCTTCCCTTCTTTTTCCCTTTCATATTTTGGTTTTAACCCAATGTGCCTTTAACAGAATAATGGATACAATAGTGATAGACATATGAAAAAATATAAGAAAGATACTTAAGTAACAAGTACAAATAAAAAAAAATGAACAAACTATGTTAAAATTAATATATAATAACTATATAACAAATATTAAAAATATATACAAAAATAATAAAGTAATAAATAAAATAGCAAACAAGACATGCAATGCATGCATGCCATCCTTCCTCTGGATTACTCCCTTACTCATTAATTTCCATGCATGTGGTGGTGGATGATTCCCAGAGAGTCAAGTATTATATTCTCTGTTATCCTAGCCACGTCCTGGACATCGACCCCAAGTTCCTCCATGAAGCTCCTAGTTGTGCTGGGTATCGTTCCACGGGCTCCGAACCAGAGGCCTCTCACGTTGAAGTCTCGTTCTGCGAAGCCCTTACGGAAGTTCTCTTCAAGGAAAGGGATGCACTGATCATAGATTTCCTTCTTTTCTCTATCTACCTTATTTGCCTGGTCAAGGTCGTTATTTTCATATCTCATTGTGGGATCCAGAATGATTGCCGACTTCCCCTTCTTAGGGAAAACAACAATATCCGCATATCTTGTGGATCCATCCGTAGTTACACCGTAGACTTCATCGAAGCAGGCAAAACCTCTTTCTTTTAGGAGCTTCATTAACTAGTACTCACTCTTCACTCTATGATGTCGGCGTGTTATGAGGAGGGAGTTGGGGCATTTCTCCAGCACATATAGATTTTTTAAAAGAATCTGGTCACGCCGTCTGAGGTGGTACCTACAAGAGAAAGAAAGGTCGGACGAATGTTGGGCGAACGGAGGGCTGGATTGGGTAGCACCAAAGCGCGGAGGATGCGGACGCCCTAGAAATAGGTGGATGGTGGGAATCCAAGAAGAAATGGATGGCTGAAGTTTACAGGAGGATGATTGGTTTGATCTAAGCGCTAACTTGTGAGGCAATCTATGTTGGAACGCCTATAAAGGTAAACTAATAATGCTGGTAATAAATTCATATAAGTGGCTTCTGGTTTTTGGAAAATACTGTATTTTTTCGATAGCTATCACGCGGTTCTAGTTAGAACATAATTTCTTTTTTAATTAGACTATACCAAAAAAGTACAATAAATGTTTGAACATAAAGGCGGATCTACATGTTGATAAATCCGTGGCGAACTCAGACATGCGCGAACATGTGGATGGGTGGCTTGGCTTGGCTGGTACGAGTTGGCCTAAGCTCATTGTCGATCCGTCGAGAGTCGGTTTTTTGGAGACAGACTAAAGGGAGTTCGTGTAGCTTCTCCACCATTGCTTTTGTTTAGTTGCAACTAAGAGATGTTAGGAAGTTGATGGTGTTTGTTATCACTTGTTATGATATGTTTTATATTTAATATTATTCATTTATATTTAATTTCATTTAATCTCCGTCCATTTTCTTTCTTTTTTTAAAATAAAAATAATATAATCCCAGTGCAATGGCTGAAACCACTTGTACGTCCGACATGCTTGCCTTTCTGAAAAACACTGAGATGTGGATGGCCCTCTCGGACGGTTACTTTGTTTACCGAGAATTTGTACAAGCCTCCAATTCTTGGCGAGCAGCCAACATGTAGAGGCCCCTTAAGGTATTGAACTATTTCAGGTGAACGCCACCGAATTCGTTTATATATATAATAAAACTCAAATATATATTTTTTTTAATAACAAGAAATCAAAATTTTTTGTTTAATTTCATTGAATATCGTTGAACTATTTGACATACAAATACCTTGTAGTACTCAAATTGAAACTAGTTATAATATGGCGATTCTCAAAAAAATGTCGATTATAGTAATATGGGAGTATTTCATCATAAAGAATGTGCCCAACCGACAATGTTTCATTTTTATTTTATTTTATTATTCATATTTAGAACCCTGCTACATTGTGGCTTTAATATAAAATTTTCAATTTATTTTACATTCATATTTTTATTACATAGTTATAGGTATTTATGGTAATTTTTGAATTCTCGAAAATATTTCTAGGAAAAAATTCTGCCCCTATCCGATAAGGATCCTTTAAAGGTTTCGACCTTTGTCATCATCACACATTAAGGCCAGAAACAAGTATAAAATACGAAATTCTGAGGACACAAGCTATACTTTTAGACATAGTATACTCTACCAGCATTATTACATATGTCGTATTTTCACAACTCTTTACAATTTACAATTTACAAAATTATGGATACATATTACAACAATTTACTTAATTATGGAATATTCAAAACAGGGCCGTATTTGACCAAGTGGGGATCAGAAAAGTTGTTTTTTGAACAACTCTGGCTTATGAAAATAAATAAATAATTTACTTATTAAAATCACTGCTTTATTTTTTTTTTGGAATGTAACAAACATTAAAAATAAAAATGTTGAACATTTATAAGATGTCTTAATTTATGATTAGTAAAATCATTAATTACCGCTTCAAAGTTATTTTTTTTAAGTTGAAAGTCTCTTTTTATTGGTATCAGTGATAAACTATTCAATCTATCCTGAAGCCATTGTACCTCTCAGTTCATTCCTAATTCATTTTAATCTATCGATCACAGTAGTTAAGAGACCTAGGGGATTGTAGCGTCCTCTGCTTAGGGTAAAGCTGACACTGTCGAAAATAATTAATTGCAGTAATACAAAAATTTTAATACGAAAATAACGTATACTGAATTTACTGTGAATTTCTTGACAGTACGTTTTATGTTGGCTTTATAACTTCGTCTCACAACACTCAAAAAGTTCCTGTTTAGTCAATCTGTTTATTTAAAACAACACTTTTATAAGTAAACACTTTCATGTTCAAATACATGATTATTCAAATTCACACCCGATCCATTTGACTCGACATAATGGCAACACGTTGCCTAGGAGAGCGAACATGCGCTGTTAATGTGAAGGCAGAAGTTGGTGTATACTGGCCATAGCCAGTGCCCAGTACGGAGGTAAGATAGTCCCTTTCTACATAAACTACAGCACATATTACATTATTATCTACATTATATTTATTGCACTCCGCTTATGTCTTTCAAGGATGAGGCACGCAACATAATATGTTTGGATGGCTGACGATGCTTCTGCTGACACATTGCTTTAAAAATTACTATATCAATATTACAATTACTACTACATCATAGTCAAACATTACTACGATCATTATTATATACAATTGTGGACTGAGCCAGAGAAAAAAATAAGTGTTAGTTAGGTTGTTTATTTATTTATTTATTTATTTATATTTCATATCCTTCTTCGTATTGGCAGATATTGTTCCTATATATTTTTTATTTCATTAAGCAAATAAATAAATCCTCAAAATTATTTAAGTAAAATGTATTTTAATATTCTGCTTTTTTGTAAACCTCTTTATTTTTTATATGGTTACAGACTACATAATAATATAATGCAATACATTATACATATACAATTTACATTATATCTTCGTTTGCCGTATGGTATTATAAGATAATAATATTCTGCTGGAAATTATATTTTCTTTTATAGGTTTCCATCAAATAACAACCAATGTTAATCAGTCATAAAAATGAGGATGAATCTAACAACTTCCGTCCTTTGCTGAAAAATGAAAATCTTATTTTAAATTACGATTTTCAAGTTTTATGATCAATCTATAAAGCTGTAATTAATAATGTAATACTAATTTTTCATTTCTTTTCATTCTTAGCGAGCTTAAAAGGGTCTAAATATTGAGAAAAATCCATTATAAAATATTATTATATTGATATTATTCTTTTATTAGTAGTACCAACTATTATCCTCTTAATTTATTGTTATGTATATTTCCAGGTTTATTTGTTATTATTTTATTTTTATGTTTCCCTGAATTAAGGTTGACATCTCGCTTTGTTTTTCTTTCCTGATGAAGGTTTGAAATTCTGGTCGAAACGTGGGCACAAATAAAAAAGTTATGTATCTTTGCTAAATGCATTCCCGAAATCTTCTCATTTTTATATATATCTACTATATATACATCTAATTCTCTTTCACTAATATAATAATAATAGTAATAGTAAAAAATTTTAAAGTTAGAAAAAATATATGTACATAAAAATCCTATAATAATAAAAATATATGGTCATGCACAATTATATTCCTTTAAAATCTAAAAAAAATACTCAACATACATCCATATAAAAAGGATAAATCATTTAGATAAAAGTAATAAATATATACATGATTATTATAAAAAAAATAAATATTTAAAAATAAAGGGATATAATTATAATAAGTTATAATTATATTAATTATTTTATTAAAGGAATATGATTAAGTAAGACAACGTTGGAATGCTCACACACATTTTATTAAATGATTAAACACCATTGATGGTTCAGAGCTCTGTACAAGTAAGTTTGCGCAAACGTAAGCGAAAGTGGTTAGAATTAGCTAATCCATGATTCTATGAACAATGCGAATGAATTCTTGGTTAATTAATTATTAATTAAGGTGTTAAGGGAAAAATAATTCTCTCATTTTTGATTTATTGAAAATAATCACTCATTAAAATAAAAATAAAATAATTTAAAAAAAACAAATCTAAGCAATTAGATATAAGATACAATATTATTGATATTAGTAATATAATGTTAATATTAGATACTATATTATTAAATGTCGTACATCATCAGTATACCTAAGATTTCGATCAAAGACGTAGCATTTGGCTCATTTTACTTTTACGGACTTCTTAATGCAAAGTTGTTAGGGGAAAAATGACGGATCTGAAAATTTACACTTATCTTTTGTAATTACAGCACTTTATTTGTTTTACTACATACGGTAAGGAAAGTATTATACTCATGTCAAATTTTGCGATGTGCAATTTTCAACAGAGCTATGCGTTTTCCTTTTAATCCAAAAACACAGTGTGTTCATTGCATAATTAACTCCCGAAAGAGTAGGCCGCATTCCTTTCTTTTAAAAAAAAACAAAACAAATAAAACAAATCAATATACGATATTAAAAAAATCATCTTTTTCATATTTTAAAAATCAATATCCATCTTGACTGATAAACAATAATTAACATTTTTCCCAAATAAGTAATTATATCAATTTTTCGACATAGAAGACCATTACTATTCACTTTGTAATTTTCATTCTTTGGCAGAACAAGTAGCTGTCAAATATAGATAAATAATTAAGCTTTAAGTCATAAACCTTGGTTATACCAAAAAACAGGACAATCAACCTTACACAATCAATATTAGATCCATATTTCATTTCCTCTATTTAAGTTCGACGGCTAATAAATTCAAGCGTATCTAATCCATTAGACAGTTTTCATCATCCAGTTATCGCACTCAGCAAATAAAAAGGAAAAAAAATGTAGCTTCCAGGTCTGATATTTTTAATATTTGTCTATTTGTTGATAAATATTACAATCTAGCATAATCTTGGGCAATTAATAATAGTGATATGGAGGTACACATTCATACCAAAATTGAAATAAAAACTGTGTTAAAATATTTACATGAAGTAATGGAAGTAAAAGTTCGTAAAAATATCGAACAATAAGTATAATATAAAAACTCTAATCACGTCCATAGCAATTCGGGGAATTTCAGGGTTAAGTATCCTAACTGAAAATATGTTATGTATTAAGGATCTCAAAACAAGGAAAAAACTTCCCTTTAGAGGTATGACCTGTAACGCGTTCAGGAGATACTGAAATCTAAGGATTTAGTTCTTTGTTTTTATTTAGTAGTGTAAAACATCACTGGTCATTAACACCATTTATTTCTTACTTAATTTTGCTTACATTGGTTTTATTTTATTTTTTTAATTTTATTATTATTTATTTTTTTGTCTGTTCGATGTTATATTTGTGCTATTAAGCCTTTTTATGTCATAAAACTGAAATACTAATTTTATTGTTTTATCATCGTCTCTATTTCTATAGCTATTGAGGTGTGCAATGAAATATGGGCATTCTTGGAAAATATGGCTGATTGCCAAATTGTTGTTCGGAGGCGTTTGTTGTCAGAAAAGATAGGAGTGAGTGAGCCTCGTGTGAGCTATTCTCAGCCTAGTCAGTACGACCTCTCTACGGCATTAGTGGCCAGAGGTACCCCAGGACTTGACGAGCTTTTTAATAATATTAAAAGATTTTCATCAATCTTTGATTTGCTTATCGAGGGGTATACTCATTTCTGATGGTGTTAAAATTGTTTTACCTGACTTGCACCTCGATTCTCGATTCTTATTCTCTGCGATTCCTATATCGCTTGGAACCCATATAAATATAACTGACATACCCTGGTTTTGAAGAGTGATTATGTAGATTTTAGTTGTGATGAATGATTCTGGTTATAATAAATAAATTAATGTGTTTCACAACTACTTTATTATTGAAATATAAAGATTAACTAACATTCATATTAAATGTTGTTCAAAGTTACCTTGAGCATTAAGGCAGATTCGGCATCGTTCATTCACAATAGCAGTGGTCGGAGGCACTCGATATGTGTTATTTCTCAAGTATCAATTCACTGGAGGCTGAATAAGAGCGGTAAAACCACAGTCACTCTAAACATCAGTAGAGGTTTTGACCAATGTCAGGTTTCCAAAAGTCAAATATATTTTTTTAATAGATCTCGCGCCCACTGCCGTTACAACCTTCGTGGTGCATGCAGATAAGTAGAAAAGAACCAGAGGATTTTGATGGTTAGAAAGGTTTAGATGCAATTTTGTTGATATAATGTCAAGGACATATGGAGTATGAAGATGGATAACGTTGTATTTTGTTGGAATCGTAATATATTGTAGAACGGTGTTGACCGTGCTGTCTTATTAAATTATTGTAATAATTTCGAGTCAGGCTTGAAAAGTATAAAAATAAATTTCAATAAAAATAAATTAATTTACATGTATAGAATACTTCTTAGGATTTTTGATTGAAAAGATTAGATATGTCTGATGTTTGAACATTTTAGTGCGAGGAGAAACAGAAAATGCAGTTAGGTATCTTTTTCTGCTGACATCCTGCTAGTTCCGTTCCATTCTTTATTTATTGGAGAACATTTAGTAAAAAGTTTCGAAATGAAAATAGTCTGTGGTGATTTTTTTACGGTAAAGTTTTAAGAATAACAGCGTAGTTTTTCGTCATTTTTCCCTGGCGTATGATGTTCATATTTCACATAACCCTTTCAAAAAATTAGATAGATGTCCTTATATATATTAACTTAAAAAAAAAAATCCATTAATTTGGCTTTCTAATTTATTCCAATAATATAAACCATGTCTTTTACTTATTGACTTGTTGTTTAGAATTTTGCTTAGGGAGTACAGAACAGCTATTTAGCCAACATTTGGCTTAAAACCTTTCTTAAACAAATATTTAAATTACTGCTTTCAATGGACTGAATGAAATTTATTGAAAATTAAAGTGATTTTATAAACCTGTTAATTCTTCTGTCTTATAAATTAAAAACCGTATTGTAATAATTTCGAATCAAGCTTGAAAATATAAAAATAGATTTCAATAAAAATAAATTAATTTACATGTATAGAATATCATTAACAGAAATAAATACTAGTGTTGCGGCCAACATATGGTCCACAAAACTACGAGAACATATGATTTTTATAACGTCAAAAAACAAAACAACTACTCTCTATGGTTTTTTATACTGCAAAAATAAACAGATGACGTCTTAGCGTCTCAGTGTGCACACACATATCGTCTCCATTGTCTGCTCACTACGCACTCGTATTTGCCAGCATCCTGACCAAGACATGCGCGAGCATGTGGATGGGTGGCTTGTACAAGTTGGCCTAAGCTCGTTGCCGATCCGTCGAGAGTCGGTTTTTTGAGCACAGATCAAAGGGATTCGTGAGAGCGCTCGTGTAGCATCTCGACCATTGTTCTTTGTCTAGTTGAAACTGAGAGCTGTTAGGAGGTTAAAGGTGTTTGGTGGTACTTTCTATAAGTTTTATATTTAATCTTGTTTATTTATATTTAATTTCCTTTCATTTTCTTCTTTTTTTTTTGTAATAAAAATAATATAACCCCAGTGCAATGGCTGAGACCACTTGTACATCTGCCATGTTTGCCTCTCTGAATAACACTGACATGTGGATGGTCCACTCTTTGTTTACCGAGCATTTGTACAAGCCTCTGATTCCTGGCGAGCGGCCAACATGTGGATCCGCCTTTAGGCCAAAGCGGACTACTTCGGCTCATCCTCCAAGAGGACGTCCTTTCGTCGATCTACCTCCACTAGAACATCCACTCAGGACAAATACCACAACCAGGTCCCCATCAATCACTGGTGATATAAGACTTTTTTTCTTCTCTCTTTTGTTCAATTCATATAATGTTTATAATAGTTTTAAGTTTGGTTTATTCTTTTTTTTCGAGTTTGTATATGTTTATATATTTTGGGACCAAAAAAAAATTAATAAGGAAAATTTCCAGCCCGGATGGGACCAAAATGTTACGGTGGGTAGGTAGGGGTTCAAAACGAACCTTTGCTAGCCCAACCGTGAAAAGTAGTGAAAAGAAAAGAAATGAATAGCGGAATTTTATATATTAAATAAATCAAAATTGTATCCTTGTATAGTCTCAACACTTTTTATTTCATCAACAGATTAGAGATGTATTGATGTTTTACACAGGTAGCTGATACAGTTAGTGTATTGATATTCATCATTTGTTTTGTTTTTTATTTTATTCATTTATTCAACCCTGTATTATACTATTACCATTTATATTATATTATTACAAATGATATGATATTATTACAACTGATATTGTATTAGTACAATGAATATTATATTATTACAATTGATAAAGTCTGCAGAATAATTCAGATGTCTAACAATTTTAAAACATCACTAGGAAGAAAGAAAAGCTCCTCTTATGTAAAGAAGCTTCGGACTCTAACCCATTCCCACCTTTAAGTAATAAGTTAATTTCTAGGGCCGCCCATAGCTTGGTGGTTAAGACACAGTCTTACCAATTTGATGTCTATTGGCAGTGCCGGTTCGAATCCGGCCTGGGATGTTGACTTTTTCCATTGCGCGGCGGTCCCACCAAATGAAGAACTTTTGACCCCCAACCATAGTTAGGCAGTATAGGACTCCAATGGGAGGTCTTGGCCGAAAAAAAAAAGTTAATTTCTACTGTTAACACAAGGTGTTATAACAAAATAACCTTCTGATACGGTTCAATTAGTTATTATAGGACTAGTATTTCATTGTAGTAAACAATATAACAACTGATTTTGTAGGAAGGTATAGTTTTAAGACCTAATGTATTATCTAATCTGAAATTGTTATTCATAAAGATTATTTGTTGAAGCAAAAGAAGTTTATATTCTCGAAGTTTATCACCAACTAACACTAGCACAAGATTATAAATGTTAACTGTACACATTAACTCACTATTTGAAGGTGGGAGATTGGGTTAGAGACTGAAGCTTCTTTACACACACACAAATATGTATATAGTATTATTATTTATGCAAGGATAAGACAATGTGATGTAAGAAGAAGGCAATATGTTTTTATAAGTTGAGATTTCGGCCCAACTATGTGTAACAAATTCAGGGCTGAGAATTGTGCAACTATTATATTCCACTGGAGTTCGTTAATAAAATAAAGACTAGCTTGTGACTTATGAATTGCCACATACAGCTAGTAAAAAAGTCTGTTATTATTAATTGGTGATCCATCCCTTTTCATGAAATTATTTAGCGTTCAAATATAAGAAGATAGTTAGGGTTGCGCTCAAAAAAGAACAATTAGTTTTTAACTATTTAATGTCAGACGTTTTGCCCCACTTTGTAGGGCTTTTGACCGCAACCATGACCATCATCTTATATTTAAGGTTATACGGTCAACTATTTATATATATGATATTTAGCGTATAGAACGGGGATAACTGGGATAGAATTTTAAGGCATTAAATAGATTTTGCAGTATAAATATTCTTTTTTAACCTTCTTAGTGTTAGCCGATAGTATGGTAAATATGCGAGAATTAGGGAACCAATTCGTTCGCACTCTGATTTCAAAAAATCGTAGGTTAGAATAAAAAAAAAAATTAACTCCCTTCCAAATTTTCGTTTCAAAAGCTACGTAGAATCCAAAAATCAAATAAAAAAAATCATATGAAACTTTCCTTCGAAAATATTCGGCATTTGTTTTATTTGACACCCTAATGACAGGCTCGTTCAATCCACAAAGTATCTCCACTATTTTTTAGGCTTAGTGTAATTGTTTCAAATTTCGTAAGTTATTTTGAGAGTGTTTTCTTGGAATACGATAATAGTAAGATCCCGTCTATGCGCAAACAATATATTATTGTTGGCACTTTTCACGTATATTATGAACAGCGATACATTGTCGTTCGGTACTGAAAGTGTTAAATATCTCATCTACTTAACCAACCCATCCAAATAACGATACTGCCTCTGTGGCTTGTTTTCGTGGTACTAATTTAGCGAAATTCTTGCTTATTCTGGGATAAAGTTTGTTGTAAGACTTCTAGTCTTGACGAATGCTCAGTTTTTTGTAACCAGATATTCCGACATTAGTAGGAACATGTAAACGAACAATAGACCTGCCTACCTCTTCTGTTACTAACCATGTCTCTCTATCTCTTTCATGAACCACAAATATTCTCAATTACCACATATTGCAATGATATTTCAGCACTCCACGCAAGCATACTCTAACTGAGATTTTTTAGAACATCATTCTGATTTTTAGAAAAACAGCAACTTAATTTTAGCATCAGAGTTTTTATGAATGAGGCGATGTTGAGTTCGGCTTAAAATTATTCTTTCAAACCTAGCAAGCAAATTTATGCTTCTCTTCCTGAGGATCCCTTGTGTAATTATATGACTGCTGTAGGCTGATATAGCTTGACCGCAGCGGGATCGCTTATTTATCTAAACAAATAATCACATATATTTTGAAGGAAAATCAAGGTAGAGGCTTATTTAGTTATTCTAAAAACAATTATCAATTACAGGTGATCATTTCATTAAATTATTAGTCGAACCAATTGATTAACCTTCCATAAATCTTATACCTTGCAAAGAGGATAAGGTTTCAAACACATGTGGGATTGAGTAAAGTCAACCTTCATTCTAAGGTTAAGATTTGACATTCGGCTTCATGAATCAGATTCAAAATTACTTGTTTCCGTAAAGAGCACAAAACGGCATGCTAACACTGCTTTACTTCATTGAAATTCAAAACCTTCCCAGCTTCTAATATCTGTGAAACAATGGAACCGAGAAAAGCATACGAAGTTGTGATACCGATAGCATTGGTGCTGATCTGGTACGTTATGCATATTCGAGGCTGACCGCACCTAGATGACACGTAAAACTCCTGGAGGTGAATTAGGTTGGGACCTGCATTTGAAGTGAGACGTTCACATATCCACTTCCCTGGATCAAGGTTGCCATTGTTTTTATTACATGTTGCATTTTACGACCGTTATTGCTCAAATGTTTTTAAATTTAGCGTTCATATAAATTTGTTTTTGTCTTCTTTATCATTTTTTTGCTAGTAGACTCCAGAACAATTATTTGGTAACATATCAGTTGTAATCTTTTTTATCCATTTATAATTGGAAACATCTTCCGTATCCTTAGATTTATTTCATGTAACATCAAAAATTAATACATTTGATAAAGTAGCAAAATGTTATTAAACACCACAGAGAGCGTTCCTTTGCGTGATCGCGTGACGACGGACTGCTTGAGCAGGCAATTTAGACAACAATAAGCCACGTCACCATGGCAACCTCTTGCATTAAATATTAGAGACCATCGACCACTCTTCCACTCCGAGGAGGCCTATCTTGACCACAGTTGTCACCAACCTATTTGCAGTAATAAAGAAATTATAATAACGTTCACTGTCTCATACATAATCACATTTATTAAAAAATGGATCGTGAACGTTATGTTCAACATTAATAACTTTACATATATTCATATACAACATGATAATTATCGATAATTAATAAAAAATACTCAAATCTTGCCAATTCATTTTTTTCCATAAAAGTGAATTTGATAGTCTAGAAGGTAAGGAACAATCATTCCTAATAGGCCTAAAATTTAATATTGACATGTATAAAATTGCGGCATATACTTATTTGGCCAATAAGACTCGTAAAAAAAAAAAACAAGATCTTGAATACGAATGCTTCGTGGTATATGATGCTAAGTTACAGTGAAAAATACCGACATTTTGTCTTCATAACTTACAAATCGAGTACCAAAGGAAGAAAGTACACATTATAAAAATGGCACACGATTAAATTTTGAGTTAAATGACTTACTTAAACTTGAAATTAGAATGAGTGGCATCCGATTTGGTAAGGTCTGATGAAGTTCATGGGTGTCAAACTACTGTTTTTGGTGTTATTTTTTTTACATTAAGTTGTACCATACCCGCTGACGGCATGAAAGGTACCTACTTTTTTATTATTTTTTTTTTCGCAGAACGGCCTTTCAAGACCACGCGAATACACTACTTTTCCCTTCTCATTTTTGCTTTTCCTCTCTCCAGGTATCTTCTCATCATTTCTGTGTGTCCTTGCTACCTCTCTACCGACCACGCAGTACCCTTCCGTTTTTTTTATTTGCCGCAAGCAAATTGATTTCATTCAATTTTTTTCCGTAATGCTCTCTATCCAGGCAGTCTTTGCCTGTTATTTTCAATTTTTTTTGTCTCCTCTTTCACTTCCTTTGGGCCATTCTCATCATATTGCCTGTAGAATCTGTCTTCTGATTCTTATTTCGGTTTCCTGGTCCTTTATCACCCTGTAGATTTCCTGGTTGGATCTTAACCTGTAGTGTTCCTGTGTTTTCTTGGGTCCATAGATTCTCCTCAGGATCCTTCTCTCTATTTTCAGTAATTTTTCCAGGCTAGGGAGACATGTTGTCTCCATTCCGTATAAAATTACTGGTTCTATTTTTTTCTTTTTATACAATTGTATTTTTAAAAATATAAAAGCTTAGGGTTCGAGCTGAATCGCTATTTCCACGCTTGTATAAGAATACGTTATCTATGTTTGATATTGATGCGGTGGGCAGTAACTTCTCCGATATTATTATACTCGTGTTTTCTCTGGCTTTGAGAGAATGAACGACGAACTTAATGAAATCAACGACAGTATCTTCTTGCGTCAATTAATAACAGTTGAATGTAACGTCAAGTAATTGGGCGACGTTTATTTCTACCGGTACTAAGCTATAGAAATATATCCTATTGTACCGGAAATCTAGTTGATTTATCATATTATATTTGCCCATGAATGCAACTTAGATCGACGCATGCTCTGCACTTTGTGCAGAATATAGTGAAGAACCGTAATAAATAAAAGTCTTTTCATATCCAAAATATCTTTATACATAGGCAACGTAACCATTAATAATAATTGAGCATACAGTTTCATCTCAATGTAAATGCGTTGTTGTCTAATATCAGATGCCAGGAGACCGGAGCAAAAGCAGTGCAACGATCTCCATAAACTTGTTGCATACTTTTTCAACCTTTAATTTTGCAGGTGCTAAGGTGACAACTTTGTCCTTGGTTCTTAAAAGTAACTTTCCCGATGATTCATCAACTGACAACGATTCATGAAATTCCTTCAATTCAACTTATTGGTCCACATACCAATTCACGTCTTTACCACCAACACTTCCACTCTTCATAGATGTTACTGTATCAATTTTAAGTTCTCACTTCTCCACTTTTAATATTTATTAATTTTTCATATATTATATATAAATATTCATATACTATTTCACGAAAATTTAAACTTTTTCTTTTCAGTTTTTGTAAAATTCTCATATCTCATCAAATTGACCCATTTATTTCTTTGGATAAAGTGATCGATTAAGTACTTGCTTAATCAAGTATTTATTTGGATTATTTGGGTAAGGTTCTTGCTTCACTTAGTAAGAAAATAATTTCTTAACTGAATACGGTTATACAGGGAAGTCACATTACATTTTTTTTCCCTACATGATTTATATACGTTGGTACATTGGTTTACAGTTTTATAAAATTCTCATTTCTCATCAAATCAGCCTTTTTTTTTGTGGGTACGAGGAAGTCAGGTGACAATTTTTTTTTCCTGCTTGCTTTATATAGCAAAAAATTAAAGAATCGGGCATATTCATCATCTAGTAGTGTACATATATAATTTTTTGTTTTTGCATTTGTAACTTCGATTATAAATAAACTGTTATTCTGTAGTCAACAGAGAGATCTAAAATAAACAAAAGAAATCATATGAAAAAAGAATTTGTCATTAACCATGAGTTCTTTTGATTGGATGTTAAATAAAACATTAGTTGATTATTTAGTGAATTGGAAAAATGTATGATTGAATATACGGTATAATCTCAATATCAACAAATAGCACATTAAACAAATAATATAAGCCATTTCAAATCATAGTGTAATTGTTTCAAATTTTGTAAGTTTATTTTGAGAAAGTATCTTCTTGCAATGCGAATAGTAAGATCGCGTCTATACGCAAACGATATATTATTGTTGGCACTTTTCGCGTATACTATATGAACAGCAATACATTGTCGTTATACCAACTCTATCCAAATAACGATACTGCCTCTGGGGTTTGTTTTAGTGGTACTAATTCAGCGGAATTCTTGCTTAATCTGAGATAAAGTTTGTTGTAAGACTTCCATTCTTTAACGAATGCTCAGTTTTTTGTAACCAGATATTCCGACATTAGTAGGAACACGTAAACGAACAATAGACCTGCCTACCTCTTCTGTTAGTTTCTCTCTATCTCTTGCATGAACCACAAACATACTCAATTGCCATATCTTGCACTCTATGATATTTCAGCACTCCACGCAAGCATATTCTATCTGAGATATTTTTTTTCCAAACATTCTGATTTTTAGAAAAACAGAAACTCAATTTTAGCTTCAGACTTTTTTTTACAATGGGCCGATTATGGGTTTCTTCAGTAGCTTAAAGAATTCGCTATCCGTTCTTCCCCATAACTTATTTTAATTGCTTATGGACCTTCCGATTCGGCTAAAAATTATTCTTTCAAACCTATCAGTTAAATTTATGCCTCTGTTCCTGAGAATCCCTGGTGTAATCATGTGATTGCTGGCCTTCCTAGAGGCTGTTAGAGCTTGACCGTACTCGGATCGCTTATATGTAAAAAAAAAATAGTCATATATATTTTGAAGGAAAATCAACGTCGATACTTATTTAGTTATTCTAAACACAATTATCAATTGCAGAAGAACATTTTGTTAAATTATTAGTCGAACCAATTATTAACCTTCAATAAATCTTGTAGCTTGTAAAGAGGATAAGGTTTCAAACACATGTGGAATTGAGTCAAGTCAACCTTAATTCTAAGATTAGGATTTTACTTTCGGCTTCATGAATCAGACACAAAATTATTTGTTTCCGTAAACAGCACAAAGCGGCATGCTAACACTGCTTTACTTCATTGAAATTCAAAACCTTCCCAGCTTCTAATATCTATGAAACAATGAATAGCGTATTCAAAGTTGCGATTCAGATAGCAGTGGTGGTGTGACCTACGATTTATACACTCGAAACCACCGGAAATAGATGACTCTTCATGGAGCGGGTGGATAGTACTAGGCGGAAGTCGGACGATTCCAAAAAGAACTTCACCGAAGAGCCACCCCCACCTCCAGCGCCTCCAGGGAAAGAGCTCGTGAAGAAGGACAGGTGAGTTGTAATTTTCTATGCAATTTACATTCACTTTTTTTTTTTTAGTGATGTATAGAAATAATGCATCTTTCACAGGATGGTATAAGCCCATTGATTTCAACCATCCACTTTGTAAAATGGTAGCGGTAATCTTAATCAGGTGGGAATTTGTAATTAAATTGAATACTAAAGAGATCCAGAACTGATGTACCACTAAGACCGGTCGATTTTGGTTCTAGTGTTTTTTATCAGTTTTTAAAATATTATAATAATTATTTTAATGTAATGTTTAACCTAAGTAATATTTCTTAAAAATGAAAAAAATGGGTGGAAGGCATACAACGATCACATTCCTGAATTTTGCTTTTGATAAATAATTAAGTACAATAAGGATATTAGATAATTTGTCTAATTAGCAACTTCATAACATAAAATACGAAGTTATTAATTTATTTATTTTTAAAAAACAGGATTAGGAACGGTTAGCACAGATAAGAGGAAGTTAAGGGCGCGTTCAGTGGATCAATTAATGGTTGACACAGATAAGAGAAGGTTTTGGGTGCTGTCAGTGGATCAATTAATGGTTGACACAGATAAGAGAAGGTTGAGGGTGCGGTCAGTGGTTCAATTAATGGTTGAGGGTGCGGTCAGTGGATCAATTAATGGTTGAAACAGCTAAGAGAAGGTTTAGGGTGCGGTCAGTGGATCAATTAATGGTTGACACAGATAAAGGGTGCGGTCAGTGGATCAATTAATGGTTGACACAGATAAGAGAAGGTTGAGGGTGCGGTTAGTGGATCAATTAATGGTTGACACTGATAAGAGAAGGTTGAGGGTGCGGTCAGTGGATCAATTAATACCAATAAGTAATACTTGTTTTAATTTATTTGTGCCAACCTTTCGGTCTAAAATGAAATAAAATCAAAACGAGATTTCCTTAGCGTAGGATCAAAACAATCCTTGAATGGTTTTGTTTATTTCATTGAAAACCTGTACTGTGCTACCGAATAACAGACATGATCATCAGGTTTAGAATAAAATAGTTTTTTTGTCGTTTTACCAACTGATGGTAAAAATATATTTTATCGTTTAATAACCATATCCGTGGTTATTACATGAATTTTATATAATAAAATAAATCTTACCATATCAAAGCTCCTCAGGCTTTCAGATAATTAACAGATTATTATGTCACTATTGATTTTGTCGAATTAAAGTATAATATAATTTAGAAACGTTACGTTCATTTTAAAAATCTTACAAAAATAAACACTCGTTTATGTTAGGTCCGACTAATTTTTATGAAAAATTACTAGAATCAGGTAAATACACAATGGAGGAGAAATATTTAGATGCCTACGAAATCAATCACTAAACTGATTTATTACCCACTGCTGAACACACAACACACTGGCTGAAAAAAGCAATCTGTTCTAATTGAGAAAACAAAAATCAATCGCTAACACCTGGTTCTGCCCACAATATTCACACGCACTAATTATTATCCACATGTGTGTCCTAAAATAGTACCTAGTTTATACTATTTGTTAAATATATTAGATTGCAATATAAGAAATTATGTAATTATTTGATCAATAGAAAAGCTCTCTAGAGCTATAAAGATCTAACATTATTGTAGACTTTTTAATGATAAGAAAACACGCCTTACCTTTGACCACATCAACACATACTTTATAACATAACTTCAATTTTTTTTTCTCAATCCATTGCTTAATATAGACAGATTATGTCAGAAAGCAACTATTCACGCTGAAAAAATCATATTGTTTATTGTCTTAATTAGAAATTGTTTACAGAGATTCCTTTCGCTATCCCATTAAAAGTGTTTTTAATATATAAATATATGTATATATCAATATAATTTTTTTCTCCAGTAACTGAAACTATGCTTCTCCTAAAGACACATTTGAAAGACTGAAAATATTTACAAAATAATACAAAAATCATTTAACTTAGACCAACATTTGCAAAGATACAGTTAATTTTATCTTCCAATATATGTTTTCTTGTATTTTTGTGATTATTTTAAGATATAGCATTTCTGAATTGTGTAACTTTTTTTCCGGCTGAGCAATTTAAGCACGGAATCAGTAGGGTACTATTACTATTCAGTCAAAGAATAATTATAAGTACTCATGTGAAAGAAAATGAAATGTTTTAACAAAACAAGAACGAAAATAATTATACAACACACATTGTTTCTGCATTAGACTAATCAGAGCGATGAACAATCGTGTGTAGAACATGTGGCCTACTAACGCATCTGAACACATAATTTATTTATGTATTCCCCAGATGGCAAAACAAAATTTTCTGTATTCAAGAACAGAATTAAAACACAAACTCTAACTTTCCGTGGAATTACAACGGACTCATATTAAATTGTTACGTAAAATTTAAAATGAATGAAGTCTTGTGCAAATTTCCCTCCCTAACAATGAGTTATCTTTTAAAGGGAATTAAAATATAAGAAGATGGTCAGGGTTGCGGTCAAAAAGAGAACAAATAGTTTATAACTATTTTAATGTCCGACGTTTCGCACCAATTTGCAGGGCTTCATCAGGGCTAAAAAGATACAAAAAAACTGAGAATATTACAACAATAAGATAGGGTAATTTAAGCTAAGATAAATATTATGTAAAAATAAAGTGATAAGAAATTACATATAAATAAAAAGAAGGAAGACATAAAATAGTATCAATATAAAATAAACTTGAATAAAAAATGATAAGAATAAAAAATAAGTAACAATGGTAAGAGTAAAATTAAAAAAAATATACAGTTAAAAAAGCACTGGAGATGTACATAAAATAAAAACAATACGGGAAAAAGAAAAAAAAGAAGAAGAAAGTAGAGATTAAATAAACGTCTTGAAAGAATAAATATAAATATAAATAATAATAATGATATTAAATGAGCAAAGAACAAATCAGGACCACCTTACCTGTTATCATTATTATTTATATTTATTCTTTCAAGACGTTTATTTAATCTCTACTTTCTTCTTCTTTTTTTCTTTTTCCCGTATTATTTTTGTTTTATGTTCATCTCCTGTACTTTTTTTTAAATTTTAGTCTTGTCATTGTTACTTATTTTTTATTCTTATCATTGTTTATTCAAGTGTATTTTATATTGATACTATTTTATGTCTTCCTTCCTTTTATATATATGTAATTTTTTATCACTTTATTTTTACATATTTATCCTAGCTTAAATTACCTTATTTTATCTTATTGTTGTAATATTCTCAGTTTTTTTTTTTATCTTTTTAGCCCTGGTGAAGCCCTGCAAATTGGTGCGAAACGTCGGGCATTAAAATAGTTATAAACTATTTGTTCTCTTTTTGACCGCAACCCTGGCCATCTTCTTTTATTTCAATTTTTACGGTCAACTATATATACATATATATTTAAAGGGAATTGTTTAATATAGATATAGTAATCTACATGTTTGAAAGCATTAAATTTAATATTAATTTTTTGTATTCAGAATTTAATATATACCTGATATAATACTGTGGAGTGGTCTCAATATGGGCACAATACATCTGATACAATTATTAATTTAACTATTATAAAGATTGATCCATTTCGGAGTGTTGTAATAATGTTTTAAATCTAATCTTGATATGATTTAAAAAAAAAAAAAACTATCACTTCTGAAAGTTCTAATGCATTCAGAATAATTCTACTAGGTCATGAATTATATATATTGCATTTCATGAGATAACTAGTGTATAATTATATTCGTCTTCTTACTAGTTTCAGAGAACCTAAAGGAATAGAAGATTCCCCCAGGCAACAGAGAAAGTTCTTAACGACATGGAGGATGGCTTGCGATAAGACTAAAGATCGGACTAAGGATCTATTGAAGAAGTGGAGGACAATGCCGGAAACGCCCATAGATGAAGAATCCAGAGAGTCGCTGGTTGAGCTCCAGCCCAACTCTGCAGAGCACGGCTGGAGCGTCCATGTTTGGGGTAAAGAATCCAGTAAAATTGGAATTTGGCCTCCAAGTAATTATTAACTAATTTCTTCCTAAAAACTCTGATGCACAACTGTAAGAAAAATAGAATAGCCTTGTATTTTTAGGTTTATAGCCAGTAATACCCAAAGTATTACAAAAAGCTTAAGTTAACGTTAACTGACGTAAAATAATGTTCAATACTTTTGGTTGGCTACTTAGGTCAGGCAACTGTTTAAATCTTCTCTGAACTATAAAGCAGTTGTAACAGAACCGGTGGTTATGTAAACGATTGTAATTGGGCAAATGAGAAGAGAAATTTACTAATGTTTTTTCCTGGAAATGGTTTTTTTATGGTGCAAGTTTACTTTTTACACGTTAGTTTAATAACTATTTGGACTAGAAACGGGTAAATTATACTAACTGAAGATACTTTCATTTTTTTATGATTCCCTTCCAGGTTATTTCTGACATGTGGAGGAGAGAGGGAGGTTGTCTACAGGTTACTACCCTATTATGACCATGGTAGGGGGTCAAGTTTTCATTTTCTGGGACCGCCACAGAAATAAAAGTCGAACCGATGCAGCTGCAGTCACGAGCCAGCCTAACTTGGCGCTTTAATTCTCTCAGCTTCGAACGGCCTATAATTAAACATACTACAGCGATACTTGTATTTGATATATTTATAACCAAAAAATAATAATAATAAGTTCAATAATTGGCGTTATGACCCAAGTCCGGATTTTCATGCATATTTTGTTTGTATGCATTTTTTTAACAATTGATTAAACACCTTTAAAAGCTAGTGTACTTAGGTGGAATGAGCTGAATTTTATTTTGTATATCTAATGATACATGGATATACTTCTATATTTGGAAGATTTCAATTTTTTTTTAAAAATTGAAATAAAAATTAAAAAATTCAATCGTAGCTTTATTTTTTGTACATATATAAATTAAGGAAATAAGGCTACCTTCAATTTCTCCAGTCTATTGTTTATTTCTGTTTGTTGCTTACTTCCTTTAGAAGTGGTAATATTTATTATTATTTAAAACTTCATCGCTTTCTTCAAAGTTTGTTACATTTAGTCAAAGATGCATTAGTACTACATATGAATATTTTAGCCTTCTTATTGCATATTCTGAAGGTTTTTACTAGATAAAAATCCGAGCTTTGGTTATGACCAAATCAGTGCATCTGTTAACTAACGATATAATTTCATAAACATTATTTAATCTTTAAATTTTAAATATATAAATAATTACTGTTCAGAAATAAAAATAGTTTGGTTTAAACATTAGTCGTACTCACAAATAAAGTTAAAATAATTTATTAAATTACTAACATTGTTAACAAGATGTTGACGTTATGTTCCTTAAAAATCATGATGTCATCAAGATTATTTTAGGTCAAAAATAAATTCATTCTTTTGTTTAGATAAAATAAATTGTGTCCATCTCCAACGTTTCGGCCATAATACAGTATCTAATTTATCAAAAATGCTATTTCTGAAATCTTTATTGATGGTAAGTTGATAATGGTGTAAGATGAATTACAATTAAAAGTTTTAAAATTAAATGAATAGTGAAAAAATAAGTTAATTTGACTAAAATTAACGGACCTGAGCAGAATAGCCTTAAAAAAAATTGTAATTGTTGGATGTTGACATGAAGTACGTTTTAACATTTTAAATATTAATAAGGAGTGTTTGAGACTGGAAGATGTACAATATATTTAATTTAAACAATAAAAGCAGTTTCGAAGAATTGATAAGATTATGTACAAAATTTATTCTTTAATAATGAAAATACATTGAATATCTCGGAAGGCAGAAATGAATAGAAGATGCTATCAAAGAATTAGAAGAAATATGGTAGTAACGCACGCAAACTCATTTAAAATATCAATGACTCCATAACAATATATTAATTAATGTAAGGATGGGATTATTCCCCAACACGATTACTGGTATATTTATTTCGTAAATGACGATGGATAAAAAAATTATAATGATAATAAGATTTTATAAAAATTTAAATAACTATAGTCACCCTATGAATATTCAGACAACCTCCCTTGGTATTGACGTATTTATTCTGGGGAGTGAGTCATTGCATGTTCTACCTTCTGTTTAAAACTTGTTTATCGACTCATTACAACCACAACTTCAAACAATAGTAAATGTGTAATTTCGTACAATAAAATATAAGTAACAAAAAATTAAATATAATTAAAGTTGTAATAAGCTGAACTAAAATATAAGAATATGCAATAATTGTATAAAAACAGTATATCGGGTCGATAGTTATGTACAAATATTTACACTCGACCTGAAGAGTTCTGAATTCGAATGACATTCTCTCCTTTCCGTAATTTGAAAACCCAAAAAGTTGGAAATTTCATTCATTGGAGATTTCAACCCCCCCCCTTTACACTAGCGAGGGAAGCTCCGGCAGTGAGAACTCCGATTTCAATGATTTTTTTGAACGATACTAGGTCAAAAAATATTAGACAAAAAAAAAATCAAATTGTACACTTTTTTACGTTATTGTTTTCTGCTTTTGCACTATGTGTATTTGAAACTTAATATATACCAATCGATTTGTTAGAGATAAAACTCCACGTGGACACCCTAGCACAGACACATAATCTAACTCCTTGAGTGGAGTTTTTGTTCCTGAGGATGGCGTGATAACCTAAACGTGGAACATTTTGTAAATTAACCATTTTGTTTTTAAATTTAATAAATTTACCTCTACCTAAATATAACTTTATATAAGAAAAAAATATTTCTAATCATATTAAATGGTTTTGAATTTAATAAAAATTACAAAAACCAAAAGACGCTTACCTTAAAACATGCCAAACAAAGGTGTAGAGAAAAAAAAATAAGATTCGTTTTAAACGTCCTTACTTTAAATACAAATTACCAGATAATTAAAAAATTTGCGATAAACACAAAAACAAATCAAATAGTATATGATTGCACCAGTGTGCTATATATAATATTGAAACAGTTCGGAAAGAATAACAACAAAATGAAGTAAAATATTTTTTAGGGATAAATAACAGTCGTATTCGTTTTCAGAACCTCAACAAACTCATTGAAACGAACTTTTATGGAAATAAAAAAAAAAAATATGTCTAGCCTACAATAATTTTCTCAAAAAACACAAAAATTGCAATAAGACTACACTAATCTATATGAAAATTAGAAATGGTTCAGATCTCTATAAACTACATGAAACGGCATAAATATTGTTATACAAAAAAACGTATAATTAAAGACGTGAAATCAAACTTTTGAGGAGTTTTATCAATTCGAATCTTCATTTTCTCCCTTATGAAGGCGTACGATCTAAAGGATGTTGATGTAGATTAGAAGATTATAAATGCGGCATTCTAACAGTTGTAGTAAACATGGGATTTGGATGAAGTTGTGAAGAGTTTTGATGCTTTCTGTGAAAGTGGGACATTGACAAAAAAAACATCCTCCAAGAATCAAATTCAAAAATTTATTTAAATTTTTATTTCTCAAAAGATTTTAATTTAAAAGTATGCTTGATATGAACCTGACTTGTTTTTTACAAATTTTGGTATTTTTAATTTTTCGTACACTCAAACTAATTTAATATGATCAGCTTTTTTTTTTTTTTTTACATGAAAAACATATCGATTGGTATATAATAACTAGGGATAGGATTTTTATGTTTTCACATATTTTTACCTGACCAAAAATATAGATGTTTCAAGACTAACTATAGATGTTTCAAGACATTTCTGGCCAAAAGAAGCCATTTTTATTTCACATATTTTTAAATATTTGTTGTTTTTAACATATTTTTAAGTATTTGGTCCTGAATCACATATTTCCTTAAATTATTTGTTCAATTGTAAATACATTTTTCGCAGCAACAACGTAAAATTCAAGAGAACGCAAGAAACTTAAAAGTGAAATTTATCATTTATCATAAATAGTGCGTACAAATTCTGTGTCTTCATAATTGAACAAAAATTAAAAGCAGTGGCAATAATAAATTTTCACACAGAATTACATCAAGAATTTCTCAGAATTAATTAAAAAGAGCAAGGGTCTTACTCCTTATTATAACAGGTGATGCAGAATACCGAACTGGATGCAATGGAAATAGCTTCATTTAAGTAAATCAGTAAATGTTGAAAGATCTTTTAGCCGGTACAAGTCAATTCTGCGGTCAAACCGACGAAGATTTTTATTTGAAAATTTAAAAATTTATTTAATCTGCAATAATTTTGTAACTGACCCTGCTGAATAATTGATTTCTTTCAAAGTTTTAAATATTTTTCTAAAGTTTTTTTCTTTTTCTTTTTAATAAGGATTATTCTTTATTTCCATTTAAAATTTGTTTATAATTCATTCTGAGTAATTATTAATCAATTAGTTAAATTACAATTACTAATTAATGCCTTGTTATTGAACAGCTATGTTTTCTTTAAGTACGTTTTTTTCTACATATTTTAACATAATTTCTTTTAAATATTATTCATGTAATATATAATAAATAAATATTTATTTAACTTTTTTTAAGTTATAAAATTACTAATTTATATTGTTGAATAATACTAATATATAATAAATAAATATTTATTTAACTTTTTTTAAGTTATAAAATTACTAATTTATATTGTTGAATAATACAAAATTTATAAATACATATTATTTACATATTTTTTAAATATTTGACAATTTATTAGCACATATTTCGGATTTTTTAGCACATAAAAATCCTATCCCTAATAATAACTTTTAAATCTATACAAAGCAAAGGCAAAATACGATAACAAAACTTACTAAAATTATATAACATATTTTATTCTCGGCTCTTAAGGCGATATACCCTAAATTAGAAGAGCCCACAATTTATTGTCGGACAAACGTTTAATATTTTACAACCTAGTATCACAAAAAAAAAAGTTTTATTGAAACCTGTCTCTCCGAGTAAAAAAATTATGGTAAACCTTTTTACTCGAAGAGTTAAGTTAAAAATCAATACTAATTAAATTTTAAGATATAAATGAAATTTATTTAAAGTGGAAATACATTTTTTTAAATTTAAAGGCAGGAATATTTCAACAAATTTAATTTATAAGCAATATATTCTATGTTTCGGTTCTCATGCCAAATTGCCATGGCTTCCAATTTTGTGAATATGGCATAAAAGCCGAAATGCAGAACATATTGTTTATAAATTAAAATTGGTGAAACATTGTTGCCTTTAAATTAACATAGATATTATGATTTTATAGATATAACGTTGGGTTAAATGATAATTAAGTTGTTGTCTAGCGTCAACATTCGCAACCATGTTGCAGGGATAGATTTTATTTTTACTCTCATCGAAGCCCTGTACAGCCCCAGTGGGAATGTCAAGGTCATTTCTCGGGGTCGCCATGAAATAAATATTGACTTATCCAGGTGGGAATCGAACCCACAACGAAGTTCCCGGTTATCACGTCTTCGATGGGCAAATATTTCATAATATGCTCATTTGGGAAAATTAAGATTATTACGTCCCTCAAATAATATATTTATCAACGCCCCTGAAGATGAGTGCAGTGCGTGAGTGGTTTGGGATCATAATTTTATTTATTAACATAATTAGATTTCCTAAATTAATTAAATTAGATGACAATAATTTGTTGATCAATAAAACTGTATTACACTACCTTCTTAATTAGTGAGATTAATTTACGGTAGTATATGTTTTATTAATGGTAAACCAAAAAATTGAAAAATCATGTGTTACCAGTATATAATCCAAAACGATTTTGCGTGTCTGATTAAGATTATACTTCTGTATAAATATCAAAAGTAGGCTTGAAAATTAGTGCGCTCTAATGGTCTTCGTAGAATATTCAGTCATGAAGTTATGAAGGCTCTGTTAAAAAAACTACAGAAAACTTGTCTGAGGGGCAAGCCTCTACCTGTTAGGGTCAGTGGTACTCTTGATGCAAACGTGAGCGGTTCATATATACCGGTCTTAAGCTCATTCAACCTGGGTTCTGAGCACGTAGGAGACATGTGTCCTCCCTTAGCCGAACCGGAACGAACATCTGGAGGAATCACATTGCCAGAATCGGAAAGGAAGGACTCAGAGGACTCAGTGAGGAATCGTGGTAAAAGGAAGGCTCTAGAAGAAGCGTGCAACGTTCTGAAGAAACTTTTAAAAACGGATAATAGTACTCCGGAGAGGTGTCGATCGCTACTCCACAATATAACCAAGACATGGAGGAGTGGTCCAAGATCGGGTAGCTTTATGGATACTGTCTCCTACACAAGAGGTAATGTTTATATATCTAAAGAGAAAAAATATTTATTTAAAGAATCAATCTTTTTTTCTCTTGTCCATTGTATGCTCTGAATAAAATTACAGAAATATTTTAATGGATATGGTAAATTATATGAATAGTAGAATAATGGTACCAGGGATGAGATGGTGGTAACTTGAAAAAAGAAATCGGTGTTTGTACGATGTATCACATACGTGACTGTAACGTAGGAGTTGTGTAAAAAGGACAATCTAACAATTTTTGAAAGAGTAAATTTTGTATTTTACATGGTTTATAAATAAAAATCATATAGTATATTTGCATTTTTCAGGACGTAGTACTTTCTTAATTATGTTTCACATGGTTAAACTAATCAGTAGCTATTCCAGTAAAAAATACTCAATAATAAAAATATTAAAATGCCCACTTTGTAGAATTCGCTCTTTACGATATGTATTTAATTTGAGAAATTTAGTTAAAATGAATTGCTTATATTTTATATTATATATATTATGTAGCTTAGTAAAACTAGCCTCTTTCTCAATTTTCTTTTTTTTTTCTTCCTGGTCTTTCTTACAGATAGCCAACCTAACTTCCATTCAAGTTTACATCCCGTAAAGCCACCACAAAATAAAAGTCAACCCTCCCGGCAGGAATTAAAGCCTAATTATATTATTAATTGATAAAATTTATAATTAAAGCTCTATGATACAGACAAAAGAGAATTTTCACTAATTAATCCTTTTAATTTAAAAGGAAAGGGAATATCGCTCCGAATAATCTTGGTTTCGAGTAGGGAAGATTTGGCCGGATTAGCGGGGTTCAACTTAACATCACTTCTAACCATCGAAAGGAATATAAAGGTCAGTTATAAAATAAATGTAATAATTTTATATAATTAAATAAATCATACAATTTTATTTATCTCATGGATCCCATGTCAATTCAAAACCTTACCAACGATATTCTTATAATTTGGCACAGTTGTTATAAACAGTATATTACTAGTAGAGATTTGGAAAAAATTTAAATCTTACACGCTTTAAATTACGCAGCCGGTAAGGTTTCATAAATGAGGAAAAAAACAAAGCTGAGCACGTCACGTTTTTGAATTGTTCTAGAAGCTTCCCTAATTTAAGGCTTGAGATATGGGGGTAGAATTATTATTATAGAACATCCAATGCCCTTTAGTATGATTTAAAATACAATCCAGATCAGGATAAGACACCATATCTATAGCTATAAAAATTTTATGTCGTTTACCTTCGTAGTAGTAGTAGTTTTCGTGATATTTACTAAAACAAATTGATTTCTTGTCGGTCGGACAAAATTTCGTATACAAAATTCATAAAAACTACTACCCCGTTAAAGATGAACGTTATAAACTATTTTATAATATATTATACTATCTTTAATATGATTGCAGGCAAGCATCTGGTTCCTGAGACAGTTCAAAATCAAAAATGTCCGAGCAGCTAGAAATCAACATTTTGCGAAAATTTCATAACATTTTGAAAGTATCATAAAAACTACTACCCTTACGAAGTTAACCGTCGTAAACTAATAAATAGAAAATTTGACTAGCTTTAATTTGAGTGCTAATAGAGATTTTTACGTCGTATGGTTTTTGAGATATAGATTTCTCAAAATAAATTCACTAACTACTCATATTTCAGTATATATTTCATGAAATGTTGATTTTTAAAAAATCTCGGGAACTATCGGACGTAAACAGGTCCACTAGGAATCACATTTTAGAAAATGTACTCTAATTTATATGTTAAAAATGTTCTATTATAGTACAAGAGCCCAAGAGGAGAAAAAAGGCAGTTATCTCACCCCAAATTTTAATTACTTAATTTAAAACTAGGTATAATTACTAGTCAAAACTGATGAGTCTGCCAAGTATAGGTAGAGGGAATAAAAAATGGCAGCTATTTCAAAACCTTAAAAAAACATTAATTTTTCATTGGGACCTCTATATCTTAAAAACAATAGAAAATTAAAAGAACATTATTTAAAGAAGATTTGCTGAGATATTAGCCCTATTAGAGCTATTTACGTCCAATAGTTCTCGAAATATAGCTTTTTAAAAAGCAACATTTTATAAAAATGTATGGAACGTACTGAAATATCAGTAGTTAATTAATTTATTTTGAGAAATCTATATATCAGGAACCTGTGACGTACAGATGTCTATTAGTACTCAAATAGAAGCTAGTTTAATGAGCTATAAAGTAGTTTATGACGTTTATTTTCGTAGGAGTAGTTGTTTTCATGAAATTGGCTAAAATAAATTGGTTTACAGTCGTTCGGACAAATTTTCATTTACCAAATTTATATTCATATGTGAATATCATAAAAACTACTACCCCTACGAAGATCAGTGTCATAAACTACTTTATAGTAAGTTAAATTTCCTTTATTTTGAGCGTTGGCAGATACATGTTCGTCTTATGGATCTAGAGATATATTTTTTAAAAATCCAACATTTTATACAAACAACTAGAAATTAATGATTGGAGAAGTTTGTCGGGGGGTGCGCAAAGAACAACATAAATAAACAAAACCATATTTATTTATTTTATGCCGACGTTTCGACCTGAGTTTCAGGTCACCCCCCCCCCCCCGACAAACTTCTCCAATCATTAATCTACGGTCAACTATCTACACCTCAACTAGAAATTAACATTTTGTGAGTTTATTTTGTCAAATATCATAAAAACTACAACTCCTACAAAGATAAAAAGTATTAACTATTCTATAGTAAATTTAACTAGCTTTAATTTGAGTGCTGGCAGACATCTGTACGTCCAATGGTTTATGAACTAAAGTTTTTCTTAAATCAAACTTATTGTCCGAACAACTATAAATCAATTTATTTTAGCTAATATCATGAAAACTACGGTTCCTACGAAGGTCATAAACTACTTTATAGTTCATTAAACTAGCTTTTATTTGAGTGCTAATAAACATCTGTATATCACGTAAATCCTGAGATATAGATTTATCAAAATAAATTAACTAACTACTCATATTTCAGTACATTTTTATGAAATGTTACTTTTTAAAAGGCTATATCTCGAGAACTATAGGACGTAAATAGCTCTATTAGGGCTGATATTTCAGCAAATCTTCTTTAAATAATGGTAATTTAGATTTTCTAGAGCTCCGAATGAAAAATCAATGTTTTGAAACAGTCGGCATTTTTTATTCCCCCTACTTATTCCTGGCAGACTCGTCAGCTTTGACTAGTAATTACATATAGTTTTCATTAAAGTAATAAAAAATTTGGATGAGATTGCCTATTTTTCTTCCCGACTCTTGTACTATTAGGTTTTCTAATATTATAGGTTATTTAAAAAATATGGACCTCCGAATGTAAATTTTTTTTTAACATTTTGAAACAACCGCCATTTTTTGTTCTCCTACCTATACTTGCCAAACTCATCAATTTTGACGAGTAATTAAACGTAGTATTCATTAAAGTAATCATAAATTGGGTTAAAACAACTGACTTTTTTCCACAGGGCTTTCGTACTATAACTTTCGTCATTAAACAAACACAATAAATTCGAGAACTTGATCTTTGAACTACGAGTTTAATAATCTTTTGAAGACTTATCAGATTGAAATTTGAATTTCATTTCACTACACAAAGTACTGTTAAAAAATTAAATACAAGTATAGTTCTATCATTCATAATGATCTTAATGCCTATTTTTTTTTATATCTACATATAATTGTTTAATTAATAATTAAAAAACCGGTTGTTGAATCGAAAATAAGAGATAAAAGAATAAACGACACCATTAGGATCACTTAACACATCACACAGACCTTTCCCACGAATGCTCGAACAATTCTGCCATTATTTTCCCTTCAGTCGCCGGTACATCGTGTGTAATGTGATCTTATCAGAGGTGGTTTCCAACGAACACTTTAGTAGCAACTCTATGGAATAGTGCGTAAGAGGTTATTATTTGAACAACATGCCATGCATTAGTGTCTGATCGGTTACTGTTTTCGGGAGAGGTGTGCAGAATAATAAACTAGGACTTGAAATGCCGGGAAGCTTTGTTCTTTCAGTGTCTTCTGGTACATCCTACTGCGGTTAGTAACATGAAAAGCTATAAGGATTATTTTAACCTTCCTCTTACATAACAATCTTTATTAAAACAGGTGGTGCCTGATAAGGATTGATATCGCAATAATCCTTCCGGACTCTTAAATGTCGTAAACACGGCTGTGATTACCGAAGTACTCAATGAGCAATTAGATTCCTTAGTATTGTAGTAGTAGTATTTAAACTTATTTAATCCTTTCGTTGCCTTATTCTGATACTGGAATCAATGAATTCAAATATTAAAATAATATTAAAACCAAAATAAATAAAACAAAAAGAAATTGAATGATAAAGAAATTGGAAAAAAAATTGTTTCCATTTATTATAACGAAACTGAGGTAAAATGTTTTAAATGAAAATAATATATTTTTGAATAAAAAATTATTGAATTTACATCCGGATAATTCCTTACTTCGGTAATTAAGTGTGTGATATAAGTATGTGAATATACCGGTATAAGTAATCGGTATGTATGTTTATAAGTATATATTACGGGGAATGTATATATTCTAGGATGGATTTTTTTTTTTTTTTTTTTAATCACAAGTTAATATATCCACTTCTGAAAAAAATAGTTTTTCTTAAAAAAAAAAAATTTAACCTGATACGTATTCAGTTTAATTCAAAATTTAAATTTTCGCTTTTGTCAAATAGGTGTTACGAATCCACATTTTTTAATAAAAATGTATTTGTCTACATGAGATGGACCCGAAATAATTTTTTAATAACTTTCAAAAAGTGTAAATATTGAATTTGGGATGAAAACTCCTTAATTGTTTCTTTCTTCTAATATTTCAAGAAGAAACCTAATATTTTTACTTTTTTTTACTGCATATTTATTTTTAAGTGTCTTTTTTATTTACATAATTTAGTATTGGCATTCATGCTTTACTTATGTGTGTAGATATGTATTTATGCACTGAGAAACGAAGAAAATGGGCCATTGATTATTTTTTTATCTTGATGTTCAATTAACAGTCTTTTTTTCATTTTTTTTTTTTTTTGCGATAAAGAGCACATCAAATCAGAAATACCATAAAAACAGTAGTATTTACAAAAAAATGTCAATGTCTAAAATATTTTTTAAAAATAAATAAAACCACAATTGCAAATTTGATTTTTAAACGTTTTTAGGTTTCTTGTATTTATTCTCGTGTCTTTATGCCTTACTTGATTGCAATTTCGCTGTTCCAAAATTTTGGTGATATTTGAAATAAGGAACTGAAAACTAATAATTGATAATATTTTCCTATTTATTGATTTATTTTATTTTTAGAAGATAACATATTTTCTTTTTCTTTTTTTACAATTAAATCGGTCAACGTGAATTTCCCAGTCTATCAAATTTTTCATTACTTCAATGTAAGAAATAAAAAAAAAATGGTTTAACCAGATAAAGTCTGTAAAACTTTAGACTGATAAAGTAAATTTCCTTCAATTTGAGATTTAATTTATCTGTATGATCATTACTTCTTATACTTCTATCTAATGTTATAGGTTTTCATAAATTTACTGTTTCCCAGAAAGCTAAAATATTACTAAATCGTCTCTTATTTTGTGGAATATCACCAATAATATTCTTTCTGTTCAAAAAAGTTGTTATCATCAATTTTCAATAGATTTTAATAAGAAGAATACTGATACTAATAATAATACTGAATGATAACTAGGTGTACAAAATATAAAGAATTAATTTTGTAACAATTTAATAAAAAAATAATTATAACCACTTGAGCACTGTTAAGTTCCAAGTACAATTATTTCTTCGTGTTCTGAACATCCAGAATTCATTATATATTTTTACATTTTATTAGAATTTTATAAAAATTTATTTTATTTTATTTTATTTTTTTAATATATAAAATATGACTTCAGTCTTTTTGGTTATCTGCTATTTTAAGAGAACCATTGAGCATATAAAATCTTATGGATTGAAATAAAAGGTAAGTAAAAGTACTTCAAATACGTTCCTCTTATCTGGTATCTGATATACTCCTAGAACTAGTATTTATATATTTACAATATTTCACAAAATGTGAGATAATTACGAATTACTTTTAGGAAAATTTTCAATTTGTGATTGTCTGAACAGTAAAAAGTAATGTTCTTACAGCGTTTATTTTGCCCCCTCCCTCCTCCCCCCCAAAAAAAAAACTTTATCGACTTAAAAAAGTAAAATATGGCAAATTATTCTGTCAAGCCTTTTGAAGTTAATCTGTACCAAATGTAAAATGTGGGAAGGATTCACTTAAAATCCGAAATATTGTTTCTAGTTTCAGCAAAAGCAAACTTTATAAGTAATAAATAAAGATTTTAATTATTATTCCATGTTTAGAATATATATTTAAATATTAAAATACAATGACAAATAGACAAAAATATTTTTTTACCTGTATAGAAATTTCCTTACAAAGCCAAATTTTATCACCTGTGTAAAATGTTATAACCAAAATTGTAACTTCTACGTTTCATCAGGTTAATGTAAAATTTGTTATATATAGATGAAGTTAATTTTTACAACAATTATTAATGCTCTGGACTGCATTGAATATTTTAGGCGTCATGAGTTCCAAGGGTAGACGTGACATGATTATCTTTAGCTAATCATTTTAGAAAATATATATTAGGAAGAAACAGATAATAACTTATGTGTGTATATATACTCTTTATTTATTCTTCAGAATAATACAACAGACATAGAATATGGGTCTAGCACCTCAGAGTAAAAAACACAACTCAAAATAATGTAATAATAAAATATATCTAATAATAATAAATTATTTTAAAAAAGTGAACCAATAGTAATTAAAAAAAAAATCAAATAATGTTTATATAAGTAGAACGTTTAGACGAATATTATAAAAATCCGAATGTGAAAAAAATATATATATAAAAATTAAAAACCATTTTTGTGTCATATATCGTAAGATAACAAACATCTAATAAAATAGTGTGAAAAATAAAAATATGGACTAAAGATAATTTACTAGAAAGAGCAATTAATGCCTTCATACATTTTTACAATTTTTAAAAATTAAATTAAAAAACAAATCCTCAAATCTTATGTATATTTGGAGGGGAAAAAGGTAAGACAATCGTTCCTCAAATTAATTATTATACCAGTAATTAAAAACCATCAATCTTTTTAATTTCCTTTAAACGTTTACATTATCATTATGGCTTGAAATACGAGTATCAGGAGGTTAAACCTTATCTATAATTATTTTGGATAATTTCTTCTGAACTCTCGATTAATAACAACCTTAACATTTCTGACAACGTTGCCTTAAATCATGTTAGATTCTTACGATGGTAATTTTCTGTACTAAAAAACACAATTAGCTTTATCGGTATTATTAGCATTGTTTGTCGCTGTGTAAGTTGAAACCACCTAGATTGTTATCATATTTTTTTAAATAATAATTTGTATAAATCCTATAACAATATGAATATTTATAATTAAAAACAATAATCTGTTGCAGCCACTTGGGTCAAAAGATTTCCCAGCGATGACGACGTCCTCAACGACAGAGCAAATCCTTCGCTCACAGAAACCCAGAAAGAAAAATTGAGCCATTTCTTTTCACACGTTTTTGATATGGACAGGGACGACATTATCTCAGTGCAAGATTTTGAATCATTTTCAGAAGCAAGTATAATTTATTAAAATTTCTTATAATATATATTTATTTATAGTTGACTGCATAACTTAAAATATGAAGAAGATTGTCAGGGTTACTATTTAGGACATTGAATAGTTAAAACTATTTGTTCTTTTTTTGACCGCAACCTTAACCATCTTCTTCGTATTTTATAATTTCTTATATACTTAGCTTATTTCAGGATCACTTTTTAATAAATATTTAGGACCCCAGGAATGAACGATGAAAATTAACATTAAATAAAAGCTAGGACTTTAAAAGCCCTTCACGAAGCGTTTAATACAATTAAAAACCAATAAAATCCAAATATAATATAATATATAATGTATAGTTACGTTTATTAGATGTACTTTTCATTTTCTTTTGACATCTAAAAACTTTAAGTATCACGTACAACAAGAACGGAACAAAAATACTCAGAGAAATTCGGGAATTTTATAGGTAATATTAAGAAAAACTGTCTGATTATCTCGAGGTGTTAATTCCTAAAATCTAAAGAAGGAAGATATCGATAGTAAAAAAAAGATTTTCATAAACAATTAAATCACTATAAACGGGTCACTAAACTATGTATGCCATAATTTATAGATTCGATGTCGATAAATTGATTTTCGAGACAAGTTTCAGGACAGTGAAAGAAATATTGCACAAGTCACTTGTTACTATTTTATTGCATATAAATACAAATAATAATAATTAAAAAATATTAATTCACATAAAAATAAATTTTATATCATCGGAATAAAAAGTAAATTTTAGTGGAAAACCCCTTTCGGAATTAACTAAATATTTTAGAATCTCTGTAATAGCTTTATATTTATATGTATAGATTTCTACAGCGTTGGTTTTAAATTGTATAAGTCAAAACCATTAATTTCTCTGAGCCAAGATCACCTTTTAATCCTTTAATCTAATTTACTAAATAATCAATTATTTCAAATTATACTTATTCATATCTCAATTTTATGTTGCAATATTTTTCTTCTCTGACTCATAATCATTCATATTAAAATTTAGAACTGATTCAATATCCAACTCATCTTAAATATGATACAGAACATATGATAACAAACTTCATCCCACTCGAATACAGATGTCTTCAGATATTTTTTTTAAACTAAAAAAAATAAATTTAACTTCAAAAATAAAGTTAAGTGAAAGTTTGTGATGAAGACGCACTAGACCAGATTTTTATTTTTCTGTTGTTACAAAAATTCATAGTTTAGGGTTGTTCGATATGCAAATAACAAATATCAACTATCTTACAAAGAAAACCAAAGTTTAACAATAACATAGCCGATTCCGATTGGGATCTTCGAAGTGGTTTTTTTTTATTACTCTTAACAATGCAAAATGATTCATTATTTCAAATAAACAAAACAAATGTGCTTCAGAAGATATTTTGAAAATTGAGCATTTAAGCCATGTTAAACTATTTCAATGAAGACAAGACCTAAGTGATGTTAAAAGATCACTAGATTGTACATCGACATACAGTTTTATAAACACCGTTAGAGCCATTTCTCATAAAAATGAAAAATGTTGAAAATCGATTCTATCACGTGGCAATCGCGGCCATAATTTATTGAAAAAGTAGCATCCTATTCATATACCTGACTTAAATATGTAAATTCAGTTTCATACAACTTTTTATTTCACATGGACAAATATGCAGACCATGTATACACAGATTCGAAATTTTCCGGGATCACAAAATCCTTCCCCTTACTAAATATTCTATATATAGATAAGTGAAAGTAAAAAAGAAGAAGAAAAATGATTCCCGAGCCTTTAAATTTTAAACTGTATATTTGAACAATTGTACCTGAGCATCAAACCAATTCCTAGGTGGAAGGTTATTGTATATAGATACTTTTTTTTTTTAATAATCGGTATTTTTCCTTCTTGATGCCAATGATAGGCTGCAAAATACCAGTTGGGCTTACACAACAAATGACCCACTATTATATGTTCGTTCTCAGAAACTTGACTATATTATAATTCTATTGTGATTCGAGTACAGGAACTCAAGAAGTGCTCTTCCATCCGCTAATCATTACGCAACTGATGTACAAAAACAGTTCGGGGACACCCACCAGAAATACTGGAGCTTGCTACAAGCAGTACTTCGTTAACAATATGGATCTTAAGGACTCCTGGGCCCTTGACGAGTTTGAAAAATCTGCACTTTCCAATACCGAGGGGAGTCACAACTTTTTTTTATGTCTCTATACAACACCATTATAAACGATAACAATTACCGTTTGTAGTCCAGTAGGAGGCTGATAATTTTTTTTTTTTAATTCCTGACATTAACTGTTAATTAATTATTAACATTAAATGTTAATAATAAAACTTTGCGGTATTTAGTCACTTAAAAGCACCCTAAGTAATTTTATCAAAGACTAGTTGTATTTGTTTTAATTTAAATAGTTTTTGCTTCCTATTCAACAAAAAAAAAAAAATTAAAGCTTTACAAAACAAAATATGAAGTTTCTTCTTTTCTTACTGCATGACCTTTTTCGTATGACTTTTCATTTTTGAGCTAGGTTGTATGCATATAAGTGCACAGCACGCTACACACATCTCATAAATATTTTGTAAATGAAAATATTTATTTAGCAGCAGTCAGTCTAAACGTCTTGACCATAAACTATTAATGATATGATACTCTAACAATACTAAAACAACTAAAAAATACTGAAAACATTTGACCGCACCCGGACCATATTCCATTCATGAAAACATTCTCCATTTTGCAGTATTATCACATATGAAAATATTCCGTACTGTCACATTATGACAATACAACCCAACAACCCATAATATCAAATGTCATAAATTACATGATTTGTTAGGATACATTATGATACATTATTTGGAAGGAAAGGAACCAATAGACTATTTCAGCACTATTTTATTTGATATAGATGAACTGACTTAAGTGGGAAAACACTCCCAGGTTTTCAAGAAAAAAAAAAATGGAAACCAAAATCGTGTATTCAATGTACATAGAATAGATTTACAAAAAGGCAAAGATATCATATGTGATTCTTGAATACTACGAGACTATGTAATATACAAAATATAAGTCATTATTTATTTTGTTGAGCTGTTGAGAGAGACCACTTCACCAATAAGAATACTAAAAATTATTGTGAAATCACTTTCCTGGAAGTTACTGAAGTGGTTAGAAAAATGAACTAAAAAAACCATCTTTCTTCTGATTCCTACCTGTGTAGTCTGATTACCTTTCACCTAACACTTTCCTTTATATATGTGTTAATTATGTGTATTAGTGTTTATTTTAAAAACCTAGCAAGGAAATGACCTAAAATTGAGGGAGAGGAAAAATTGTTACAGTCGTTAGTCTGTTCCATCTAAAATTCAAGTAATGTTTTATAAAAATACTTCATGAATACTGAAAAAAATACAGCTATTGTTTTCGGTATCTATGAAAGAAATTGGTTTTATTGACATTATGTCTTGATCTCAGTTTTGTGACAGGTAGTGAGTGACATAATTTAGTATTACATCATTTATAACAAGATACCAATTAATGATAAAAAAAAAAAAAAAAAAAAAAAAATTAGATGAAGAAAAATAAATATTATCTTTAAGGAGAATTATCACAAAAAATAAAATCATCTAGATTAAGATGGTTGTTAATTTTTAAAAAGTTTTATGACTGAAATATTAAAATTGAATAATGAGCCATAAATTTAATATCAGTCGGAATAATATATTATAATGTATATTATAGTTAGATTCACTTTTAAACATTAATTTCACTGTTAAGTTTTTCAATGACTGTCTCTAAATTGTAATGAAACCAAATCAGGGAGACATAATTTTGATTCTTTGGATCCTATGGAACATTTATTAAAGATTGAAATTAATTATTTAACTTTTTTCAAATATCAAACTGAAAAGCTGAAGAAAATAGACTATTTTTGGCATTTATTCAAGATTAAGAAAATGAATTCAAAATACATTTAGTTGTTTAACTCTTTTATCCTAAAATATAAATATAAAGAATTCTTTCATCTTCTGGTATTGATTGGTTCATCGAATCAAAAAGAACTTCTGATAGCCTATATTATGCAACATCAAAATATTACTTTTACATCTCAATAGATTGAGTAATATTATTTATATTCATATTGAATTACAGAGAGTTCGACATTTCTCTGACTGGTCGACAAATAGTGGTGATTATTTAGTACTTGAACAAGTGCAGCAAGGGTTCATCGAAACATTTATACATCCACTGAAACCAGATACAAGCTCAGAAGGTATGATATATCAAAATCACAAAATATAATATTATATAGCAATAATTGTTCTATGAATTAATACAATATTTATGTTTTGTAAGAAGTAAATAATATTTATATGATAAAAATACAATAATCTGCCTGTATATAACATTCTAAATGAAATTAACTCAGGTGTTCTAAAAATTCTTCAATCCATCACTGTTCCACAGAAGGGCTAGTTATCACTATATACAGAAATAGCCTCATTAAAATTTACACCCTAATCAGCCAAGGTATAGGAAGGGTTCTGGTACAGAACCTGGTATGCCTCAATTTACAATCATACAATTATAAAGTTGAGTATAAAATGATTATTTCCACTTTGAATTAATCCTTTTTTCATTTTTCTTAAAAAAAATAGAATCCATCAACAATTATATTTATACAATAATCATACCATAACCAGCACAATTACTTCCTGATTATTTATCTATTATTCCTAAAGACACCTGAATAAAAATAAATAAATAAAAATGTACTATCCATTTTAATAAGAAACTGATGTCTGTTAATTAAACAGAAACTTTTGAGTTGCAAAAGCCTCTCTAGAAAGGCGAAATGTTCTCATATAAATTGATCTTGAAGCCAATTGTGACTTATGGATGCGAGGTATGGTCCCTTTCCAAAATAAGTAAAAGGATCCTCAATAAATTTATGGACCGATCCAGGGCTAACCTTCAATTAAGGGATTTATATGTTGAATAAGGAATTTTGAGAATCATTCAGTTCAATAAGGTATGATGGTTGAGACTTGTAGAGGAAAATAAGCCAATAAGAATTCCAAGAAAACAGATTTTTGGAAAGTCAAGTGATGGAAGAGGTTGAATGAATCCCTGTCTCAGATAACTAGATTATGTGGGAGATGATGGGTGGAAACCACTGGAGGCCTTTAGTAACTGATAGAGATGAGTGGAAGAGGCCATGGTTCTCCAAGGACAGTATAGTTCAGAAATTAATGAATCCATTCTAATTAAAATATCGGTAACCAAGAGAACAAAAAATGAAAAGTAAATAAGTTTATTTACCATATTCTTATTCACTTAATATAATTATTGCATACAATTTTAGGTCAAAGATAAAAATTTATTGTGTAGTTTGTTTTTGTTAGTTTTAAATTTTTCTAAATGAGTAATTGTACAATTTTCATGTACTTTATAGCTATAGCATATTTGAGGTTCTTATTCTAAGCATAATCCTTTTATAATTATAATTGCATTTTTTCTCTCACAGAAATCATGAATGAAATCAGTTTATGAAAATGCTTAAGATTTAATTACTTTTAAAATAAAAAATAATGATTCTTTATACGGTAATTATTGCCTTATGTTCATTAACTATATTAAACATTAAATTACAGCTGAAGGTTCCCCTCCCATAGATATCAACAAATTATTCTTAAGTATTGAGGACTGGCTTTGGTTCTGGGGTGTACTTCTGGAAGGAATCAAGTCTTATCATGAACTTCCAATTTGGCTTCAGTACTTTCCCAAAGTAATATTTAACGCAATTAACAAAAGCGGTAATTATATTTTTTTTTTTATTAATGTTTACTAGCTAGAAAATAAAATAAAATGATAATTATGTGTAAAAGAACAACTATTGAATATATTCAATTTTATTTTATTTTTTACTTTCAATTAATAATAATTTGGTACAATTTGATGAAATATTGTTGCTTAATATTTTTGTTAGTAATATATGCAAATGAACTTTATTTGATCCAATACTCCTTTTCCATCTGTTAAAGAGAAGTGAAATAATCACATTTCATACAATCTTGTTTGCATGGCTTATGTGATACAGTATCCATTTATATAGCGAGTAGATTTTCAAACTCATTTCTTAACTTACCACTTTCATCCATCTTTTACAATGGCCAATCATATTTTATATTTTATAGACTATTATATTCTATAGTATACTAGATTATAATAAAATACTACAATACATCAATATTATAAAATAATGTAGATATATTATAGAAGGTCGAGCAAAAATAATTTTAATGTTTAATAAATTACTAATGCAATTTTAAAACAATAGAAAAATGAAATTATTTTCATGAAATAATTGGTAAGATTACAAAAGAAATGATAGAATGAAAAGTGAAAGTAAATACAAACCATGTTTTGAGTACTTCAAATATTAAATAAGTTTCCTTTGAATTCAAATAATGAAAATAAGGATCTATATACATGTTTATGAGTACAGGATAATCTCTAGTTAACCTGCAGTTTTGTTAGATATATTATTTGAAGTAAATTTTTTGTAGGTTGCCATTAAAAGAATTTTAATTTGATTTGAAAACAGGTAGTGGCGTAATAACAAGAGATGAGCTGAGTGCCTTTTATTCTTCAGTAATGGGATTCTCAGCACAGAGAGTGGGTGAAATGCTTGATAAAGCCTACAGGGCTATGACAGCAGTAAGCAATAATTGTCATAATCTTATTCTTTAAATATAATAATTTGTAAATAAATTCCTTGTTCCTCCATTTGCAAGAACATTCCACTAATGGTGGTAATAAGGTTTAACCTTTTATTATTGTCTGATGTTCATGGAATCATAATTACTAATGATTGATGTGATTAATGTAAAATTATTACATATTTGGTAATTCTATTCTGGATGTAATACAATTCCTGCTTCTAGACACCTCATTCTAATTTAAATCATTCATTTGAAGAATGAGCTACCAACACTGAAGATCAGAATTAAAAATGATTTATGAATATACCTTGACCAAACTTCTGTTAGAACTTGTAAACATTTTTGAACTAACAAAGCATAAGTTAGTAATTGTGAATAATTTAATTTATTTTTATTACTACTCAATATCATTAATTGAAAATAATTACAAATATTTGCATTTATTAATTTTCATTAATATTTATTAATATATATTTTATTATTTATATATTCACCAAGGGACAATAGATGACACTTAAAAACAATTTATCAACATTATAAAAATTAAATAATTAATATATATATTTTTTTTTTTAGAATGGAGATTATAAATTGAATTACTCCTTGTATCGCCTTTGTTTTGCAAATTTCCTCTTAGGACGTTTCCCTAATGGACCTGGACAATATGTGTTTGGTTGTGCAATTAAGGAACCAGCAACATTTCCAATAGACTATACGGCAATGAATGCAAAGCCGGAAGATTTAGAATGCTTTAACCTTCTTGAAAGGGCTTCATCAAATAGAAGTTCAATAATTGTATAAAATCAATACTAATTTATTACAACTTAATTTATTGTCAATCAGAATATATAAAAATCAATGTATTTGTTTTTATAAGTTTTTAAAATTTATATATGTAATGTAATTGTTGTATATAGTGATATATAAATTTAAAAAACTACGATATCATATATTTATCACTTTAAACAGTTTGAATTTACTTCATTAGAACCTAACTAACAATAGGTAGACTCTAAGTCAAGCCTACTTCTACTAAGTCTAAAACAATTAATGGCATTTGATTATTGATACTAGGACAATTTTTGTAAGAAGCGATAATAAAAAATGAATACAAACAAAATATCTCTTAAAACGCCATATAAAAGATTAAAAAAAAGTTTTACAATTAATAAAATCACTTATTAACTTTATATTTAAGGA
>NW_027115723.1:685352-685759 GCF_000696795.3 Halyomorpha halys | reverse complement strand
TATATATACAGTATTTCTCTCAGGGAAGTGTTATCACATTCATACTAGGACATCCTCTTTTTTTTCTTTTTTTTTTTAAATCTTAATTTAATCATTCTTTGCATGGGATGAAATAATTGAATGGCTACCTCTATAAAGTTTTTAACAACAAAATTTAACAAATCCATTTTCAGTGAAAAAAGTTTATTTCCGATCTAATCAAACCGGGGCCTGTTTCATAATGAAAGGCAATAGTATTAGTCCATAAATACAAGTACACAAACTATAAAGTATAAGCTGGAAGATTATTGATTGACCGTGTGTAAAGATGAAAGGAATATGGTCCGGGTGCGGTAAAAAAAACTCAAATAGAATTATACTATTTTATTGAGCCAACGTTTCGCCCCATGTTGCAGGGCTTTGTCAGG
>NW_027115723.1:676516-684345 GCF_000696795.3 Halyomorpha halys | reverse complement strand
TTATACCCCTGTTATTTTACACTAATGTTTTTTGTTTTTTTTCTCTTCTTTTTTTTCCTTTTGTAACTATGTGTTTGTATCTTTTTTAGCTCTGACGAAGCCCTGCAACGTGGGGCGAAACGTTGGCTCAATAAAATAGTATAATTCTACTATTTGAGTTTTTTTGACCGCACCCGGACCATATTCCTTTCATCTTCATATAAAGTATAAGCATTAATAAATTTTGTTTCATTAGTTATTACTAGAGTTTAAAAATAGAAAATTATCTGGTAGAATTGTATAAGTCAGTGAAATTGTACCAAATACAAACTACAGTATTAACAGTATTTAATTTTTGTAGTTTGTACTTCATTATGAAACAGGGCTCAGGTATCAGCAATGAATCAGTCCAAAATAAAGGCCCATACCCCAAAACAAAAAATATGTTAAAATGGTCAGATGCAATACGTTTTCCTATCTGTGAAAAGTATGAAGATATTGTTTATTAAGGACTATATATTTGTTTCAGTGGATGTAATGCCCATGAAAAAATTGTAAGTTTGACAAAAAAAATATAAGAATTACCATTAGAAGGTTACAAACAAATGCTTTTAGTTTCTGATTTAATTATTAACTAACCATTAGAACTGATTCTAATTCTAATAATAACATTCTACCAATTAAGGCACTATCAGGAATACAACACACAGCTATATCATATTACTGAATCCAAGTTAAATAAATACTTATTAATGCATTCCACATCATGTAATTGTTAACATACGTACCAAATGCAAGCTGAGCAACTAGAAATAGCACATTTATATATCACGTAAACAGGCAAGGTTTTATACCCAGACTAAGGGGGGTACCATTAAAAATGCATGTAGTTTCTGTTATATATTACCAATTGATAAGTCCATTTTTTTTTTATGGATCCAACTCTAACATTCTAAAAATAAAATAGTATGTGGACTGTTTTGTATTGGTTAGTAACACCAGTAAACTACATGTGAAAAAGTGCCATGTGTTGGTTGAGCTGAAAACCATGTTTTTTTTAGTTTCTAGCTTACATCTCAAAAATTATTGGGTTTGAAATCAGTTTTATACTAAATTAAAATACATCAAATATCCTATGAAAGAGGTTTGTCTTAATTTCTTAAATATAAAGCAGGAAAATGTGGTTAAAATATTTCTATTTTATTTTTCTATATCGTAAAATTATTTAAACTTTGATAAAAAAGAAGAAGATAGTTTTTTTTTCATTACAACTAACATATCCTATCAAAAACTATCTCTAAGCTCGTCAGCATGGGATAGATTAACATACTTGTCTCCTTAAAAAAGCTATTTGGTTAAGAGAAAAAAAAAATATGAGCACTTTTGTAGTAAATTCAATGTATTTTAATGTAATACAGAACCAATTTTAAGCCACCCAAAACTTTTTTAAATATAAGTCAAAGAGTAATAAAACAAATGGTTTTTACCACTTCCACCTCCCTCTGCATTCAAAACCCACGTTTTCCATACATAATATCCTGGTATCACTAAACAATATAAAATAATTATTATTATTTAGTTAGTTTTAGAATGTGAGGATTGTGTGTCAACTTTGACTGGACTACTCCATATCTCAGAAACAACATGGTTTAGAAAAAAAGTTATATAACCACATTTGTACCAAATTTAATACACTTTAATTTTTTTTTTAGCGAACGCTTTTCACCAAACCCTTTAGTTTTTGATGAGAAATATGTCTTTACCACTTCCATTTCCCCTCAGACCTAAATCAAAGACGTGAGACTTTTAAAGATGTAAAAACCCTGATGGTACTAAGCTACATTGGGGAGGTCACTTATTTATTTTTTGAGTAGGGTTGAGTGTCTAATTTGACTCAACTATAAACCGATTTATGACGCAGCAAACAGATTTAAAAGTCTCATAATTGAAACAAACTCAAGTTCAATAATGATTTTAACAAATGGGGAAAAGAAATATAAATTAGGAATAAAATATATATTCACTAGCTTAAAAAATTAAAGTAATATAAAAAAAATATTACATTGCTATTTATTACACAATGTTTTATATACAAGCATAAAATATTTTCTTTAAAAAAATAACAATACAATGATTCATTAATCTACATAAACAACAATCAACAAATCAACATAAAAGTTTCAACAAATTGTTATCATAACAAATAAATAATATAATAAAATAATGGCAATCAATACAAATATTTACATAAATGTTCATGTCATATACAAAATGATACACCGATAAGATTTAATGACATACCTTTTCTTCCTTATATAGAAAATGCATGTTAAGGCTGCTCTAAACTCTACACTTAAGATCATTTGTTATGCTAATAAAATATTTAAAAGAGAATATTATGAACTGAACCTACACTTAACATAGTTGCCATTATCATTTAAAAAAAGAAACAAGAAAAAAAAGTTGTACATAATGGATTTTAGAGTTAGTTCATAAATTAAATTATAAATAGTTTAACAGTTTTCATTCCTAATTCTGTTTCAAGCAAGGCATCATTGAATTAAAAGAGTTCCAAGAAATTTTACAAGAGTAAGGTAAAAACTAATAACTATCTCTCTTTTGACTTTAAAATAAGTTAATTAATTATAGTGAAGATTGTAATAATACACTAATTTGATGAAATACATTATATTGTGGGGTAACATACATTATATTTAAATAAACTCAGAAGGGGGAAAAAAAAATTGTTGACCTTAAGTTTAAGGGCACTCTTTCCCAGTAGTAAAGAGATAAAGATAAATAAAGGGGTATCTAACAATACCAAAATCATTTCAAGAATATGAAAATAACTCCAGAATTTATTCAAAACCTTAAGCGTAAAGATCACATTAAATGCAACAGAAGGAAATTCCTATAAATCATTCAAATTTTATACAAAAAAATTAAATACGGTAGGAATTCAATCATTTCATTTCTTGTCATTTAAAATGATGAAAAAAAATAATTTCAAAATATTCTAAATGTAGTGAATATATAATATTTACAAAAATAAGTTTTTTTATTAGTTCTATGCACTTCTAAAGCAACAAGTGAACATTTGAACATAAAATAATCGTTGTCACTTAAAAACATAAAAATAATGGTCCCAAGGAGTTCAGAAAAATTTATTTAATCAGTCAGATTAAATGTAAAACATAACATTTTTGTTCTTTAAATCATAAATTGGGCCAGGTTTGAGATGCAATAAGCTCTTCAAAGATTGCACTTTTTAAAAATTATATTTGAATTTATAAGCAATATTATTTGGTTATACTCTGGACGAAGTAAAATGTAATACAATAAGACAAAAGCAGCCCTTTCCTGTCACACGGCAAATGCTTTGATCTGATATTCTGAGTGGCTATCAAAAAATCTCTTTAACTGTCAAGAAGAATATATATACAACCAAATTTAATAGATTTACTTTGAAAATAAATTCTAAACTTCATTAGTTTTAATGCCATAAAAAAGAAGACAAATTAAAAGCAGAAGAAGAAAATAACCCCAGTTCAAATTTAATTTTCTGTTGTATGAAATTAAAAAATATACATATATTAACTTCTAGTATTCATGATATTATAGATTTGAAATAAACTAAGTAATTTAAATATTGAAGTCAATTTTTAATTGATCAGAAATCTAAGAAAATCAGAATAAATAATCAATGTTTTTATTTTTGCCTCTCAGTGCATTAATTTAGGATTATTCATAAATACAAGAAATTTCAATTAACTTGTGAAAATTAATGGGATCATTGGTACAAATTGACAATGTAACAAGAACTATATCTAAACAAAATATATTTTCTGAACCTAATTGAGTGGAACAGAGCTATTTGTAAGGCACAAATTAAAACAACATATGGTATATCTGTTATTAATATTAAATACCTCAGTCAAGACCTGTAATTCATACAAATTTTGTCATAAAATGCAAGTTTAGTGTACTCAGTTCAAACATATTCTCTTCTAAAACTAACAGAGATTCTATAAAAATAAGCATCATAGAATCATATACCAAGATTCAAAGGACTTAATTTTCAAAATATTTTAAGCAGAGGTAGAAGTCAATTTTCACATTATTTTTATTTGATTTAAAAAAAAATTTAAGTATTGCATTTTGTTTCAAAATTTATGATTATTCCTTCATGAGCAAAAGCACTAAATTTATATTATAAAAATATATATTTTATTTATGAAGTTATTGCAAAGCAAGTTTCACTAATATACACTAAAACCATAAGAGCTGTGATGATCATGTGTAACCTTAGTGATAAATTATTATTTGAGGCTAATTAGAAGGAGAAAATTATGAATCACAATACATCAAACAATTCACTGCCCTAACCAGTGATGACTCTCAAAGATAAGAAACAACATCAAATGCACAAGTTCTAATGAAGGTAAGGAAATTAATATTACATATAAACAATTACTGTTTCATGAAAAAAAATCTTCATTCTAATACTGAAAATATATATTATAATAATTGTATTCTTATCAAACCTTAGTAATTATTAATTTAAAATAATTATTATAGCTACATTTGAAAAAAAAAATGAAATCATAACAAATAACTGCAAAACTAAAAGTAAGATAAAACAGACAAGCATTATACATAAAACATATTTTAAAAGATTTTCAATAACATTTCTTTATATATATGTACGTATTATGAAATCAATGGTCCCAAGAAATAGGGTTTAAAATGCTTTTAGACACTTTATTATATCAAAACTAGAGTACTAGTAGTATATACATGGGAATTTAAAGACAGAGGGGACTTTATTAAGTGATTGAAAATAACATTTGCAACCAGCAAACTATTTTACTTTGAATCTATATAATAAAAACCAAAATAAAACATAAGATTTCCAATATATACAGAACTATGCATATAACTATAATGAATAAATAGGAGTCATCACTAATCCATATAATTTATTTACTACTAATTTGTAGAATGATATGGCAACTTCTCAAACAATGAATTTTATAAAATTAGCTATTCCGCAAATAAGGATTAGAATTAGGTGATTTAAAATTTGAAAGGTTAATGTTAGCAATAAGGTGATACCAGGGTACTCAACAGCATACAATACATTTGAATGAAGAAATAACATCATGGTAACGCTGCATGAAGTTTTACCTCCAAATGAAGAAATAACATCATGGTAACGCTGCATGAAGTTTTACCTCCAAATGAAGAAATAACATCATGAAATATATAATATTATAACTCTTCATAAATAACACTTTCCATAACATAAAAGTAGATTCCAGATAATTTGTAATTAAAAAATATAAATCATAACATGAACTAAATCAATAACATTTTCTGACTTAACAGTAATATACTATATATATAGCAATTGGATTCAATTTTTAATAGAAAACAGGATTAATGGACTAAGTGCCAAAAAACAACAACATTGATTTAGACAAGAAAAGCAAGCTAACTACCATACCCTGCAACTTCAAAAGTGGTCTAAATGCCACAACTAATCTAAATGCAATAATAATAACTATTTTAACAATCGTAGCATTTAGATCACTTCTTAGGTTGTTGGCAATAGCATTCAACTTGCTTTTGTGGTCTATAACATTGTTTGTTTTCTTTAGCACTTAGTCTGTTATTGATGTAGTCTTTAATTTAAGTTTTTTAAATTTAATTCACAGCTAAACAGTACAACAAAACCTCCATTATCTGGGTTTCCATTAAACAGGAATCTAATTATCTGAACACTGGATCTCCATTTTCTTTTATTAATATCACACACACATGTATAAATATATATAGTTAAAGGTTTTATCACATGCTACCTTTGAAAACCATAGTGTCTCAGTTGGAAAAGTCGATTCCTCATAATAAATCCAAGATGGGCAAAAAAAAACTTAGGACTATTTATATACCAATCGAATCCTACTATTAAAATTTCCTATACAGTAAATAAGTATCAAAAGAACAAATAAAATAATACAAACACGAACAACACTGAAAATGATTTCTGCTTCAAATGAAAATATACATGTAAATGGTGAGGTGACTTATTAGTCATGTATGAAGCATTGTGAATTTCACTAACTTGAATAAATACTTGTAATTAATGGAAGTAACCTTTTTCCACAAATTTCACATTGTATATCCTTTTAATAAACACATAGTAAAATAAGTCAATTATCTTCCTCTTTTAATCATTACTCTAGATAATGGAGGTTGCACTGCCCACATGCATGGACTTTTACCAATTTTATTCAACAAAAATACACTCTAAAGATGTGACATTGACCAGACAGTGGGTTATTAGTGGAGGGCATAAATTTTATGGAATTGACGGGATGGTCACTGATTGAAATATATAATAAACGACTACTTTACATATTCACAAAAATATTATTTTTTCAGTCTTTACAGAGTATTCTATATTTCACTTTTTGGTACAGTATAACAGGAATAAAGTTTTATTAGTTATTTCCTTATGTATCATTTAATGATTTTCTTAAATTCACTTACATTACTGTTTATCAGTCACAAATTATCGGGAGTCTACCACATTCTGATATTCTTAATCAATAATATAGAAAAAGTTCCTTCACTGCAGATAATTGGGTAGAAATAGATCTATGCCTAATCTTAATATAGTAAATGAGTTACGTATTTCAGTCAAAGGTAATCTATAAATATTTATATACACAACTTTTCTAGTTTTATTTTTTCAGAAAAAAAAAAAAAAAATCTACTGTCTACACTGGCTACGAAAATATATAAGCAACGCTTTTTATTTTCAGAAAACTAATCTAAAAGGCTGACATTCCACATAACATACATGTTAAATGAAAGTAACAAATTGCATTCTTTGACAATATTTATATGATTACTAAATACTTCAAAAACCAGTTAAATAGTGAAATATAATTTATATCTTAATATAAAAAAAAGATATATAAATAAAAACTCAAATAAATATTGTTGTTAGAAGTAGATAAATTTTATCAAACTAAAGAAATGAAATAATATTAGAGCCAGACTAGTTTATCTTATCATTACGAACACTATTCATTTCACTTTCCTGTTTTCTTTCATTGAAATATAAAACACTTTCATATTACAAATAGCTGATATGAAACTTTAACCATTTAGGTAGGATCGTCTAATGAAAGATTCAGGTCCCTAAGCTTGTAAATATGTTACGCTTTTGTACAAAAATTAATATTTCATATTTAAAGGAAGATAGAAAGCTAACGAAGGCACTTTAGGAGATGAGACAAATAATAATAATAATAATGCAATTTACCATAACAGTATTCAACAAAGATTTTTGTTAATTTGTAGCAACTTTATTTGAATACGCAAATTTATACAAGCCTCACTCTCTGCTGATATGCTGTCAATTAAACTGTTTTTCTGAGCCTAAAACAAAGTTACAAACATTGCCATTATATTAACTAAATAAATCAAAATAGAAAAACCTTTGATCTTCTTTAAAACCTAGTGATATAAATGAAAGTTATGGTTGAAGGTAAACGTTGAATGGTAAAAATGCTTTAAATAGGAAAATAAAATGCTTTTTATTAAATTTAATCATCAATACTACTTGTAAGATTAGATTAGATTAGATTAGATTTTTATTCAGGGTGATCAACATCTAGGTTATTACACCCTTTTTACTTCATCTATCTTCTTGACTTTGACATTTGATAGTTGAATGTAGACTATTTCCTTTTTACATTGGTCGGTATTGGTGGATTATATTTTAGTATAAAGTTGTGTTTCTTTGAGAAATTTTATTATTTTGTCTATGGATTCTTCTG